>NC_090876.1:52792063-52799563 GCF_036669935.1 Montipora foliosa
TAGAACAAATCTATCGGTTGGTGAGTTCAACACAAGATGATCAATAATCATTATGATAACAGCAACAAAAAAAATTAAAATCATGAGTCTAATCACAGATATAGTCCTTGAGGTATGGTGGGCTCTTCCTGAGTCGCTCTGACCTCCAGGTCAGGAGTGAACACTGTTGTTGGAGTCGCCTTTTCATCTGCACTGGCTATATCCGGTTCTGGCTCTGCTTTGCTGGGTTTAGCTGGCGGTTCAGACGTGGTTCGCAGATACTGTTGGTTTCTTCGGTAGACTGCTCCATTGTACGACCGCTCGTCAAGCCTTGCAGTAACTTGGGCCTTGCGCCAAGACTTGTCACCAAGCTTAAATGGCTTCATTCAAATTCATCTGGGTAGGTCCCTTGCTGACCAGTTGTAATATTTGGCTTGAGCCTGCTGGCGTTGTCGCAGCTCTTTCTTTTCACTTTTGAGGTTTAGAGTCCTAGGCAGTAGTAGGTTCTGAGTTGTAGGGAAGAGTGTCTTGGTTCTTCGGCTCATCCAACGTTGTGCTGGGCTGGTTGTCATTCCTTGTGTGGGCGTGTTTCTGTAGTCGAGTACGGCGAGGTATGGATCCGTTCCAGCCCTGATTGATTTCTTCAGGATGGGCTTGGCTGTCTTCACCCCAGACTCGGCCTTGCCATTTTCCTTGCTATTTACAGCGCTACTGGTAAGATGCTCAAAATCCCATGTTTTTGCGAAATTGGCAAACTCGTCAGAAGTAAACTGCGGCCCGTTGTCACTGATCACTTGGTCTGGTATGCCATAGAGGGCAAAGTGACTCTTCACGCCACAGACATGCTTCTATTCCGAGGTGGGACGAGTCAATCTTCACCTTCATGTCCGCGTGAAAGCTCCGAGGTATTACGATGGAATTTCCTTTGAAAACCGGGCCATCTTGTACGGTCAGTTTGTCACGCATGCTGAAGTAAGGATATCATCCTTATGTTCAGGCCACCCTATGAGAATAATCTCTGACAACTCTCGCAGAGACTGGTCTTTTCGGGTCTCTGCTCAGATATGGGTAGATAGCGGACCATGTTGACTGATCTGAAGTTGTCCACTTCTTTGCCTTTGTAGGGCAGGTAAGCCCGTGACACCATGTCAGCCAAATGCATGTTTTTGCCACGCTCATAGTGCACAGTGAAATCGTATTTCTGTAACCTCATCATCATTAGTTGGAGGCGTCGAGGTGCTAGAGCGAATGGTTTCAGTAGAATCCCTTGTAGCGGCGATGTGTATGTGTCGACACGTTCAAGAGCAAAAAAAATCGCCAGAATCTCCTTCTCTATTTGCGTGTACTGGGTTTCTGTATTGGTGAGGGCACGACTTGTGTACTCTATGGTCTTGCCGTTCTGAAGTATTGCTGTGCCAAGGCCACTCTAGCTTGCATCGCACGTTACTAACTGCTGCACATGTGCGAATGTCAGGTCCTGTTCAGAGGACCAGTTCCATGGAGTATCCTTCCGAGTCAGGCGACGAATCAGTTCCATGACATCAGACAGTTCTGGAAGGAACTTGGCTAGGTAATTGACGAACCCATTGAGGCGCTGAACGCCCTGGACGTCTTGTGGCCTAGGCATCTTAGCGATTGTCTCTACTTTGGCAGGATCAGGCTTCAGGCCCTTGTTTGTCAGGAGATGTCCCATGAAGCTGACTTCACTCATCCTCAGCTTGATCTTGTCTGGATTAAGGACAATGCTGCGGTCCTTGCACCTTTGAAGTAGATCTTGCAGACTCCTGTTGTGGTTTGCGGTCGCTTCTTCATCGGTCTCTCCAGTGCCATAAACGACGAGGATATCATCTGTGATGCACAGAACACCAGGTAGGCTTTCCAGCGCATGATTCAGATGCTTCTTGAATATCTCGGACGAAGCAGAGAGCCCCAAGGGCAAACAAATCCATCTGTACCTTCCATAGGGGGTTGCGAAGGTTCTGAGGATTCAGGGGCGAGGACACAGTGCCAGTACCCCGACTTGAGGTCAACTGTCGAGAATACTCTTGCTTTTGAGAGTTCCAGAAGTATGTCCTCTAGTGCAGGAAGCTGATATTGTTTTCTCCTCAGGGCAGTATTAAGAGCGAATGTCCACTAACGTCGAGCAAGGGGTGGCACATGATGAAAAATCAATATTTTTCATTTTTTGTCTAAAGATATTCTATGGCGGTCCGAGAAACGTGGCAGTGTTTTTTTCTTGAAATGTTCTTTTGAACGCGAAAAAAAAATAAAAGTCTGTTTCTGCCCCACGTGTTGTGAAAATATGCGAAAAAAACGAGTTTAACGCCTTCTTCTAAACTTCGCCCTCTTTAATTCGCGTCAAAGGGAGACTCTCAGAAAAGGTCAAAAAAGGTATTTTTAATGTTAGCGAGCTATTTGAGTACAGTTTTAAACCTGTGGATTAATTTTTAAGGTCGTCGTGATCATCTGAAATTCACCAAAATCCGCTTCCCTAAAATTCTAAATTTGGTGCACTTTTTCTAAACAAAGTTTCATTGCCCGGTAAAGCACCGAATCATTTGAAACTAAGAATTTTCAAGAGAGAAAATGAGGTACTAAGATGTCCTGCAATTTTTTTCTCCGGGCTTTCTATCAGCGGCGCGTGCCAGCGCTCTAAAAATCCCGAAAATCACAAATTTACAACATGTCAACATCTGGAACGGTAAACAAATGCGCCGAACAAATTTCCGAAACTTGCAGATTTTGTCTTGTTTTTATTGTTTTTCTCGATGAAAAACAAAGCAGATGTAGGTCTTTCAGCTTAGTTTGAATAAGGAATATCAGAACACCAGGCTCTGCACGAAACAGTGCTAATGCTATCTTTAAACATGGAGTCTAAATTTACATATACTCGATCTTATCTCTTGTTGACTCAGCTAATCAAATTCACACCATTGCTAAATGGAAACTAAAGCGCAAGCTTTTAGCTGCAGTAATTTATTTCTCAGGCGAGAAAAGGAAAAATATCTATGCAATATTTTCCACAGTCTATGAAGTCATGTCAGCAAATGAACTCTTGTCGAATTTTGACCAAATTTGTCCGTCACACAAAGAATTTTCTTAAGTTGGCCTAAAAAAGGTTTTGTCACCCGATTGCTAAGAAAAGCAAACCAAAACAAAACATCCACCGAAAGACTACGAAGTTTGAAAAAAAGTATTTTAATGGCCCGGTGTAAAGGTGGGCGGCACACATGAGGCTTTTTTATACGAAAAGGGAGTACTTATATTAATTGTGCTGTCAGGGACGCCTCAAGTCAAACGGCGCAAAGTCACAGATAACATTTACTTCTCATTTCATTTTGTTTATTTAAAACTGTAGCAAAATGAGCCCAAACAAAAAGACCTATTTTTCTGTCTCGTGATACAGGAAATATGCAAGCTTTTTTTCTTCCAATAATAAGTTTTTGAAGTGTAGTACTTTGTTCAAAATCGTATTTCAATTTTTTTGTTTACTCTAATCAGTAATCACATGATTTACCACCCGGTTTTTGAAGTTAAGTGACTGCAAGAGAGAACATTCTAGATTATTCTCCCTTTGTGATGTACATGAAAACAGACTTCCGTTATCCTCGACATTTAATATATCTTTACAGCACATTTATATTTCTCCGCAAAACATGACGTTTTAGATTTTTTTATATGAAGAACAAGCTGCAGAAGTGCACATTCTTTTGCACCAAAAAGGCGAAAATAGTCTTTTTTTTTCAGATTCAACAATTCGTTTTCATGCTTTTTATGCCAACGTAACGTTGTTTCAGATTTGTAAATATTTACCTAAATTTTTTTTTCACTAACTGGAAAAAAAGGAAATCCCGTCAACCAAGCTGCAAAGGTCCGGATCCTTGCAGCACATGACAAAGGGAAATTAAAAGAACAGTTGATAAAGACTCGCAATATATGCGCTGCTGATCGGGCCTCGAATATACTGACTCTCGTATGAAAACAGACAAACAAACAAACAGACAAAACGTCCTAGAATACCGACAATATTTGCAGAGCTGTAATCTAATAATAGCCAGTTGAACAAGCTGAGTACGCCGAAACATTTCATGTTCCGAGTTCGCTTTGTGGCTGTGAATGGAACTTCGTTGTTGTTTTCAGAAACTAGTTGGAGGCGTTTGCGCCTCTGACAAAAGATATGAAGGAGCAATTGTTGTTCCGCTATCTTCATGTGAAAAAGATATTTTAGGTCACATGCGCAGTGTTGGAGTTAACGATATCAACTCTGAAGTTGAGCTTATTTTAGCGCGCACATCAATATTTTCTCCTCCGTGCAACATTTCGTCTTGGACCATTTGCCCATCCCATCGTTCTTCCCTGGGCATTGGCTGGTGCAGAGGTGCTCATCGATGCCGAGTACCACCAGGGCTATCAAAGCATGCTTCGAGAGGAAAAACGCGAAAGGCGGACTGTGGAATAAGCAAGTCGGAGTCCAAAGCTATTTTAAAACAAACAGGTGTTTTTGTTCCAGTAGGCTCTGGTAAGTACACTTTTCGTGCTTACTTCTCTGTATTTTAATTAGCCGGCGGATGTAATCAGTGTACCAGACCGAAGTTGAAAAATCTTGTTAGCATCGCGAATAAAAGTGACCGGTGATTTGTTTCATTCCGTTGCAAAGGTATATGCCGTGACTGGAGGCCGATTATTGATGTTAAAGAAAAAACATTGGAAGATGTGTCAAAAACTACTTTGAGCGTCACAGACATTAGCGAGGGCATCAGAAAAATTATCTTGGTAAGTTTGATCATTTTGATGACTTGCATAATTCTGGCCCTTAATGCATTTATTAAATTAACTAATTAGGCGCCTTTTTGTTTAATTGTGCTTTGTTGCTCATTATAAGACAAAGTCAAGTTTGCTCCACGCAATTAATTACTGTCAATAAAAACATGTCACAGGGAGCAGTTTCGTGAGGACTAATATTATCAACCTTGTCGCCTCCTAAAAGATAGGGAAAGCCTTTGGAAACAAGATGGTAATACTAAAGAAACAGAGAATGTACTTTAAGACACTCTTTTCGTTTATAGAACAAGGATTCCCCACCAGTGCACAGCACTCCCATTACACCAGGAGGGAGTTTTTATCTTCCCCCGTGCGAAGACACGTTCAGCGACGTCAGTTTCGATGATGTACAAGTCTCTCAGAATAGGCCTCTAGATGCTTTGAATACATATTTGGTTTCCAGAGATGTTAGCCCCGTTAGGTCTCAGCTACAAACTTCGTGGGAAAAGACAAGTGGACGGACAAAGCACTACTATACATGGAAAGCTAGTCAAGGTGTGGCAGCTTTAGTACAAGATATGACACCACATGAGACTGGCCCCTTGTTCCGAGCACTGTGTTCTTCAGATGCGCTGCACCGCCAGCTCTGTGATAAGGAAGATTCGGATGAGGACAACATGGACGTGACACTAACGGAGGCACTTGCCGAGTGTTACCAAGCTGCCAGTCGCTGGGAGACGCGCCGCCAGATACTTTCCATCATGGCAGATAAGGCGTGTCACAAAACACTTCTCAAGTTTATCCCAAATATCGCTTCACAGGAGCCAAACGCCACTGTTTGACTTTTGGAAGAGGAGCTCCAGTACAGTCAGTAAGAGCACCTAGGACAGACGTTACCTTCTCACAGATTGAACATTTTGTCGCTTTCATAACAAGCTCGCAAATTGTGCAAGATCTGCCATTCGGAGAAAGGTCCATAACACTTAGCAACAATGAGACCATTAAGATCCCAAACGTTATCAGAATGATGATCCCTGAAAGGGTGGTAAAACAATAGCTGGCCTATTGCGACGAGTCTGGTTTTAAGCCTCTTAGCCACAGTACTCTTTTGCATATCCTAGCTGTCTGTCCTGCCTCTACTCGAAAATCACTTCTAGGCCTAGACTACATAAGCTCAGCAGGTGCGCAGGCATTTGAAGACCTGATTGACATTGTAGAAAGACTTGGGGACATTGGACAAGGCATGGGATGGACCAAGAACCTGCAGACTCGCCTGCGAGACGGAAAGTGATACCTTAAAAGTGATTACAAGGTAGGTAAAATACTATTCATTCACGTTATTGGCCTAAGTCTTCATTTCATATTAGTTTTCTTTGCAATGGGCGCCAGAAACTTTTCAGGCGCTGCTCGTTGGGACGGCTTTTCGCGGAAATGTGTCGGCCACCAAGGTAGATGGTTTCGTACGCAGAATTACAGAATGTGATTGTTTTTTTATCCGTTTTGTATCAGTCTGTTTGCATCTTTTTCCCACTTCCAGTTATCTAGTGAAATCCAGTGCAAGAAGTTAGATTTTATGACGACAACCGACAAAAATTTGGTATCGTGTAGTGCGCTCCCAGTGCTTTATAGTTATAGATTATACATTTGATTTGCGTTATATTAGAACAAAAGACCTTGAGGGAAAACCATCAACTACTTCCCCACCCTCCCTCTCCTGTTCGTCGGAGGGTTAAGATCGTATAGGCTCGTTTTATAGAAACAAGCTGAAATTTGACTCTTTAAGGCTCGGTAGCTCTCCCTAAGTCATTGTAAGTATAACAGTCATATCTGTTATATTATATTTTTGGTATAGGTGCATGTGTCTGGAAGCTCTGCCATGGCCGATCACTGTAGATTATTTGCTCTGAGCGACCCAAAAGATCCTGCCTTCCAGGTTCAGTGCGACCATGAACACAATGACTCCTGTGATCGTTTCGATCAAGTGGTATCAACTCTCAGCGAGATAGATGCAGCGCTCACTGCCCAGAAAGGCAACATGCTACCCGAAGCCTATGAGGAGCTGTCATTCAGCGTCAGGCAAGCGAAGACAAACATCCTTGCCTGAAAGGCTCATATACTGCGCTCTATCAACCAAGATGCTTCCAGGATTGACATCCTAGAATTGCTTGACGAGTCATCTGTGTTAGTTGTCCAGGACTGGGCCATGAAATATCTGCCGAGGAAATACCGCGAAAGTCAAACTGATTGGTTCAGTAAACGCGGTATTCCTTTGCATATCAGTGTAGCATTCAGAAAGATTAGCGACCAGTTTCAAATGCTGACTTTTGCTCATATCTTCCAGACGTGTAGTCAGGACAGCTGCGCAGTTCTCGCAGTAATGGCAGACGTCATTAAGCAGCTCAAGACCATCATACCAGGCCTCAAGAAAGTCAGCTTCTGCCAAGACAATGCTGGTTGCTATCACTGTGAGACCACCATTGTTTGCGCAAGCAAGTTAGGAGCAGAGCTGGGTGTAACCATCAAACGGCTTGATTTCTCCGATCCCCAGGGGGGAAAAGGAGCCTGTGACCGTAAGGCGGCATCCATAAAATCACACATGCATATTTACCTAAATTCAGGACACGATATTGAGACTCCAGAACAGATGACTGATGCCATTTGATCTTCCAGTGGGGTACCATCACTGAGTGTCACCCTTTGTGACTCCATCACAAGCCCTTCTTCAATGGACTCATACAAGATCGATGGAGTAAGCCTACT
>NC_090876.1:52814563-52817063 GCF_036669935.1 Montipora foliosa
TATTATTGATAGCCATCGCTCTTTTAAGTTATAGTAGGTGGGAAAGTTGATCTTTTGGTGACACAGGTCACTTAACATGGATAAAGTCGATCTGTCATAATGATGATGGGTAGGCGAATTATGACATTTATGTACAGTTCCAGATTACTAGAGCAAAAGATGCTGTCCTATTGAAAAAAGACCAGTGGCAAAATTTCTTCAACTAAATTACCAGGTAAAGAAATTCAATATCTTTGCAGAACTTGAATTTTGCCAAGACTGTATGTCTGATTAACAGCCATCCACACAAGGTTCCTGTAATAATGAGGCTTCTTCGCAAGGGTTTTGGTTTAAGTGGGAAGTCACTGCCAAAAACCTCCTTATAAAGCCTTGCAAAAACTATGTGGTCGCTTTTGATGACATCTTCATTTATATTTAAGCAGACATGAAAAGGTCCTTGTTCTGGAATAAGGGACAAATAAGGGTGTTCTAGGGGAATTCTTTCTCGTAGCTGAGCAATTATTTTTTTGGTGTAATGCAAGGTTGGCCAATCTCCTGGCAGTGGAATAACAAATAACTTACAGAAATCATAAAGGGGAAGAGCAGAATGGAATGTATGGTTAAGTGCGCCCTTGTAGTCCTTCATGTGTTTCAGGGCTGCCTCAAATTCATTTATTAAAATGCAAGTGCTCAGGGTAAGAAGTTCATCTTGTGCCATGCCATTGAAAAAATATTGTTACTTGGGCACCATTATTGCAATTTAAGACTTGATTACAGATATAATGCAAACATTACTCACGTTTATTGTAAAGAAATTAAGTCAGTACCTAGTGGGTTGCTAGAACATACATTGTACAAGTACACATGAAGTGTATTTCAAATTGGGTGTTTTTTTTTACCAAACAGTTCATGCAAAGCCAATCAACTTGGCAAAAGAACATTTTTTGTTTTCTTCATGGTTCAAATGCTATTCACCGCGATTTTACCCACCACAGCTTTGAAACCCTGTTAAACTGGACAGTTGCTGGAAAAGAGAAAACATGAAACTCTTAATAATTAACACCTAAACTGTTTGATCTGTTTTTGTATATCTTTAGCCTTCAGTTGCTGACATTGTTGGCGAAGAGAGGTTAGAAATGAGTGGTGGTGGCTTTTGAGAACTTCTGTGAACAGTTCTTGTATATATCTTTTTACAATACCACTTCTGCAATAACAAATTTTCAAAACATTGTGGACACACTGTGGGTTGGGTTTTTTTTACGGCTGGTATTTCCAGGTGAATGTCAAGTGGAACGGAAGCCATGTGTGTTACTTTAGACAATTTCAGATTGTCTGGCATTCTGACCGTGTGAATGTTATGAAAACCATCCAACAGGAGAACCTTCCTAATGAAATACAATCATGAATGAATAGTCATAATAGTCAGTAGATATCGTTTGAACTTAGTTATCATGTTGTTATTATGTTACATTCTTATTAGCCTGTGAATCTACACTCTGCTTGGAGAAAGGGAGAAAAAATATTGCCTTTCCCAAACAGAGAGCCTGTTCACAGGCTACCGTCCTATACATGATAGTTCTCATTTCTATAACCTCTGATTGAGTTGTCAATAGATAATCATAAATGCCACTAGAAGTGTTCAGGTTATCAAACAATATTAAATTTGGCATTTTAAAAATTGTTATAGTATTTGTAAATTTTATCTGTCATTTAATGTGAATAATACGGCACCCTGATTCCAATGGTTTGGCTTTTTTTAAAAAGTATTGCTGTGTAACCTTCATTTCTGTATTGCTTTCAATTTATTATATTTCAGAAACGGATTTGTATTTAATAAAAGTTATCATGTATTTACATATTCAGTTGCACCTTAACTGACTGTTCTATTTTTTGCTTTAACAAGCTTGGATGTTGTGCCTATCAATTGATCTTGGTGCTACTGAAAAGCCAAAGATAGGGCCATTGTTCAAGCCAGCTCTTGAAAGGGCATGTTGATGCATATACAGACCCAGGTCTTTTTGCAAGGGACATGACTTCTGGGACCTAGACAAAGATAAACAACAAATTAAATTCTTTTACCACACGATTTCATTCCTTGCCAGCTACCTAAAATAAGTCATAATGTGGAGAAGAGCAACTGTTCTTTGTTCCTGCAGTGTTTTCCTTTCTTCTGACGGCCTGGAGTCATCTCTCAGAGTAGAACTGAGGAGGACATCAAACAAGCCTGGCGCATGAGTCTTGGAAAACTTCCTCATATCTGCTGCGTCATATAATGTTTGGCCACTATTTTCATAGTGGCTGCTGAGGGCCTTTTGAAATGTCTCCATCATTTTCTGTAATGAACTCTCTAAAAAATATAATTGTTCCTCAATATTAATTTTATTATAACTTGATGAAAATCCTGTTGTGTTGTGGGAAAAACTTTTGAGGGAGAAGAACACTGGGCATTGGGATTGATGAGTTGAAAGAGGGAGGGATGTAAATTTCCTGATTTCATTCAGGAGAGTTTCTTCTGTACTAA
>NC_090876.1:52829563-52834563 GCF_036669935.1 Montipora foliosa
CAATAATGATAGTGTGCAAAAAGTGATATAAAAAAAGAGTTTGAAGGGAGAAAAAAAGAATTTGCGTTCAACTTAGTTTAAAGTAAGTGAATTGCGAAGTGAGAGAGGAATGTCATTCCAAATTTGAGGACCCTGTATCCGAAGAGAAAAAGAGTATTTGTGAGTATAAAGATGTAAGTCTTTTTCTTGCCTGGTGAGATATTGATGACAAAAAGAGATGAAAGAGGAGAGGGCAAGAGCTGCTGCATGTGGAGGAAAACAAAGCAACAAACTTGAATTTGTTAAAGAGTGGGTAAGAAGTATGTGCACGTGGTGGAGAGCGAGTAATGATTGTTAAAGCTTTCTTCTGGAGACGGAAAAGGGGTTGTCAATGAGAAGAGTAAGTGGATGCCCAAATAATAAGACAGTATTGAAGATATGGGAGTATTAAAGAGTTGTATAATGTGCAAAGAGTATTAAAAAAGAAAAACTGTCATGATTTGATCATAATACTGGTAGATTTGGCAATTTTGGACGAAATCGCTTTTATATGAGCCTGCCATGACAGGTTTTGATGGATGATAACACCTAAGAATTTTGTGTGTTCTACTGTATTAATACTGTTCTTATCGATGCTAATAGAAAGACCATCAAGATTTATTTTCTTTCTTGCAGGGAGAAATAAAATAAATTTAGTCTTGTCGGGATGCAAACTTAGCTTGTTAGCTTTGAACCAGGTAGCCACAAAAGAAAGTTCATTCTCTATTTTCGAATTCCCCATAAAACACTTTGTTTGCCCCCCAAATTTTGCATAAACCATTGTTTTCAAATGCTCTTGGGAATATGCAGTGTTGCTGATTTTAAGCTTATCAGGCACAATGCCAGTTGAGAAGGAGACATTGCACATTTGAGAGACGGGAGATGCCAAGAGATCAATAGATGCTTTAATCACATTAACATTAATACCATCCACTCCCTCACTGTTACTACTCTTCAGAGAGGACACTATATTGATGATTTCATCAGGGGTAGTAGGTGAGGCAAAGAAACTATCACTAAAAGAACCACTCAAATATGATTTGTGGTCAGCAGTGGAGTGGGGAATTTTAGTGGCAAGAGAAGGACCAACGTTAGTAAAGAATTCATTGAACTTTGTTAACAGCATTACCTCTGTTGTCCTTCGTGGCAGTAGGCCCATAACTGGAATGTTTAGAAGAGATGACGGATTTAATTAAGGACCAGCTTTGTTTTAATGATGAACCTATGGAAGACAATTTATCACGGTAGTACTTTTTCCTACATAGTTTGATTAGATAGTTGTATTTGTTACGGAATTTGGTATATATAGCTTTGTTAGCTGGTGTAGGATTATTACAATATTGTTTATAGAGAGCGTACTTCCTACCACAGGAGTTTTGGAGCCCTGAGGTAAACCAAGGCTTTTGAGTTTTCTTTGACAGTGATAATCTTAACAGGAAAGCATGTTTCATAGGTTGGATAAAGACAGTCCATAAAAGAATTGTACAATGCATTTGAAGAGGAAGATTGTGACAAAGATGGGAACGAAAATTTTCAATGTTATCAGTAGTTACAAGACGTTTATGATAAACTGAAGATTTAGTTTTAGATTCAAGGGAACAATTCGTGATCTGAAATATAGGTAAGTGATCAGAAATGTCAGATCAAAGAATAGCACTAAATTTGTGATTGTCAAGGTCATTGGAGAAGATGTTATCGATCAAAGTAGCTGAATGAGACGTGATCCTTGTTGGTTTAGAGATAAGAGGATAGAAACCATTGGAATACATGAGATCAATGAAATCATTAGTAGGAACATGTGAGTCAGCATTAAGGTGCTCGCACACTAGGGGTCATTTTGCAGCTACATGAAGCAGGAACAAAATCACAACCAACACAGACAATTAAGCCCAATAGCTGGAACACGGAGCAGCGGTAAATTACTGTTTCGTTCACATGAGGAGGGCTTTAGCGGGCGTCTGTATCTGACGCGCGCTGCAGGGACAACATCAAATTTCGCACATACATTCGCAAATGCAGCCATTACATGTCCCGGGGACATGAAGCCGCAGTCAAATCCTGTTTCATACATACGAGAGAAAATGTAGCAGGCACTTTTATACGGAGCTCACAGCAGGGACAAAACGTATTTACGCACACACAGTCGTAAATGCAGTTATTGCGTGTCCCAGGGACATGTAGCCACAAGGTGTTGCATTGTCTGAGTTCTTCGTGCCACACGATTTCGCACCTATGTTTTGTCACTGCAACATGTCCCGCTGAAGTTCATTTGGTCGAACTTCGTGCAGCATGTTGCAGCAACGAATGTTGCAAAAGGGACGATTTTTATCATGTGAACAGCTCGGGAGCGTGCTTCTGCAGCTTAACTACAGATTTAACCAATCACAGACAGCAAAGAAACGGCAATACAATACTTTCACGCTTACGTACTTGCGGTAAACACACAACTGGACGATAATAGATGGATAATTACATTGTTTTGGAATGCAATAAATACGGAAGCAACGTTTTAAACGCCTCCAGAAAGCATAAGTTCATGCTGCTGATTTTGATGCAGCTTGTAGACGACGACCCTCCTGCCACTATCGAACCACGAGTGTGGACTTGTGAGTGGATAAAACTAAGAGAGGAATTGGGGGCCTATCATACCCTGTTTCGAGAATTAGTAGCGGAAGACACTCTTGGGCTTGGCGAGTACATGAGGATGCCTCATGCCAAGTTCCTAAAATTGGTGGAAGTTGTAGGGCCCCTTTTAACAAAGCAAGAGACCCATATGAGGACATCTATTGCACCAAACGAAAGACTTGCCCTCGGCAACAGGAGAGACGTTTCAGTCCCTTTCCTTCCAGTTTCGGATTGGCAAGAGTACTGTGTCTCAGATTGTAATGGAAGTATGCGGTGCTATTTACCAAGTTTTGGGAAGACAACACTTAAAAACACCCAACACCGTTGAAAACTGGCGCGAAATTGCAACTTTATTTTACTCTAAGTGGAATATTCCAGATAACATTGGTGCTATAGACAGAAAACGGATTTTGACCCAGAAGCCCCGAATGCTGGTTCCCATTTCCACGACTACAAAGGGAATGAAAGTGTCATTGCGTTGATCATGTCGGGACCCAGTTACGAGTGCCTCTATGCAGATGTAGGCACCAACGGGCACGGTGCTCACTGAAGAAGGCTTTGGACAGCCCAAACAATCCGCTTAACATACCTCCTCCTTGCTCATTGCCCGGGGCTAGCAAGGCAGTTCCTTTTGTCATAACAGCAGACGAGGCGTTTTCTTTGGCAAGGTACATGCTGAAGCCATATCCTCGAAAGAGCCTTACAGTAAATATCGAATAACTCGAGGAAGAAGGATTTCGGAGAATATCCTGGGAATTCTAGCCAATAGATGGCGCTGTTTTCGAGCCCCCTTCCTTTTGAGCCTTGTCAAGGTACAGAAAATAACGATGCCCGTACTAACACTTCACAACTGGCTGAACAGCGACAGATTCAGCAAGAATGTGTACTGCCCTCCCGGTCTGACAGACAACGAAAATCCTTTAACCGGAAAAATCATTCAAGGCACTTGGAGAGACGACTCTCCTCTCGATTCGCTTGTATCCCTTCAGCCATCCCTTAAGCACAATTACAACAGAGGCGCCCAAGAAATGCGCCAGGAATATACAAGGTGGTTCAATGAGGAAGGCGATGCGCCGTGGCAAAGGAAAATGTGTGGACTTTAGTGGCTTTGAGTTCTTTTTAGAGATCAAAAATATATACGTACAATCGTAATTAATATATTGACTGTGGCACTGTGACAGTTAACATGAAATTTGCGTAGTATGCATTCAAGCGAGAGGAGAGTTTGTAGTTTGCAAAAATTATGATCATAACTCAACATAAAAACCGATTTATGTTAAAAATATTCGTTTACTAGTAAAAAAAAAGGAAAACCAAAGAAAAACGTTTGCTGTCTTTTGATTTTTTAATCATGTAATTTACAAGAAAAATGCCTAGCACATAATAAGGGTATCCACTAAATCGCCCTTTTTTACTTTGACTTTTCTGTTTTCTAATCGAAGTCTGGCAGGAATGCTTGGTTCCTGTGAGAGCTTCCAACACCTAAGGATGGTCGTGACAGCTCTTCGGCAAACTGCATATGTGTACTACCATAGAAATATGGGTTAAACCCAGGCGGAGTGATGTTGGAAGCACTAGCATAGCTGGTGTCACTGTAGCTTAAGCAAGAAGCGATGCTAGAAGGATAGTAAGCTCTACTAAATGCACGTTGAGTTGAATTTCGGGCACAACTTGTACTGTTGGCCTTTTCTAGCTCATCTTTTTCCTCGAATTCAAAAAGTACATCTGAAATGTGGATGGAGCCAGTTTGGACAATGTCAATCCAACGTATTTTCCAAATACAAGTGCTTCGTTGATCTCGTGTGCCAGGGAGTCGCTGGTAGCAAGGTGGGGCGCCTTAATCGCCACTACTGCTTGCTCAAACAATTCTAGTTTCTTGTTTTCAATGTCATGTCGTTCTTTCTTTCTTTTTTTGGCTGACGAAGGACCGGATATTGTGTCGATAGCATACCTGCCAACTCTCCCGGGAACTACCTACCGTGGCTTTTTTCCATTTTTTTTTTTCAGTAATTTCGTTATTTTCGCGATTTCAAAAAAGAAAATAAAGCAAGAAGTGGATTTAGTGCTCTTATTTAGTGCTTTTATTTGATTGGAAAACGTAAATTTTAGAGCGGAGGGGTTGACGCAGTGGTAAGATCTCTGCCTTCCAACCCTAAGCTCCCGGGTTCCATTCCCGGTTCTGCCGAGAGTGGAATATTTGGCGACCTTCTTTCCCGCTAAAGTTCACTCAGCTTTCCATCCTTCTGAGGTCGGTAAAATGAGTACCAGCATGCATGGACTGCTTAGAAGCGGCTGCCATTTGTGCCTGTGTATGCTTCCAGTCCGCTGGGGGTAAATTGATCATTGTAAAGCGCCTT
>NC_090876.1:52849563-52857492 GCF_036669935.1 Montipora foliosa
CCATAGAAGCGTTTTATCAGGTGGTCAGCGGATGCTACCATTAGTGCACGCTCTGGCATATTTTTGCATAAAACATCATTAAAATACTTTCTTTATCATATTCAAATATTTTCAAGTAATTTCTGGTTCTTAAAAGCAAAAACTGACACGTTTTCAAAGTGATTGTAAACAAAATGCGAAATTTCACGAATTTCACTACTTACCCCTACCCCCTTAATATCTCGGCATAGCTAAGAGTGACAGCTTGCTATCACATATATTTGTTAACTACAGGCAATTTACTTTTCAAAAAGTAGTGTTAGCTTTTGTCCCCCTAGGTGGTAGTCACAACCCCCTCTGGCTCATGCACTATATCCTTTCATGACTGCTGTCAGCATTATATTTTAATCGTTTTGCAGATTGGTTTTGGCGTTCATCATGGTACCTCTTATCCAGAAGGAGTTAGATATTTTCAGAGAAACAGTGTGGAACTCACACAGGATCAGAGCACAGAGAGACACTGCACTTCCAGATGGTGTACCAGACCACATCTATAACTTCCCTGAGAAATATGGGCTTGAAGAGTGTGGTATGTGCCATATTATCCTGTGCCTTGTAAATGAATGTACAATGTGGATCCAGTACTTTCATTCAAGAAATTAATAGTTCGCAATAGACATCATCAGCAATCTCAGCAGTTATTACCACTGGCAGTCTTTTATTTCTTGCTGCCTGATGAAATCCCCACGACAACTAAGTATATAAAATCTTGATCCAAGGGCAAAATTCCTTTTGGTGGTTGTTCAATGGTACACTGTATGTACATAGTACTGATCGGTCAACATATTTTGCCTACTGTTAAAAAAGAAGGAATTCATAAGTATCACAAAGAAATATGCCAACACCATCTCCTGGTCCAACAGGTCTGGGTTTAGAAATAACATGATAACCAGGGATACTATACAAATCATTAGCAGTGTTATCTAGCCAGGTTTCAGAGAGGCCAATGGCTGAGAAAGATGTGTTTAGGGTGGAGAGGTATTCCTCTAGGTCAACACAGTGTTTTTTAAAGCTGCGTACATTCAAGTGAAATAATGAGAAGCAGTTGGAGTTAGAGGAGTCAGAGAACAGATTATTGAACTGTCTACTGGTCATATAAGTACATCTAGACAGTAAGTTAGAAGTTGATGAGAGCATGTTGATGTCTGGATCAAGGTCAGAGTTGTGAAGAAATTGATAAGTATCAGGGTCTTCCAAGAAGGGATTAAAATATTTGGTTCACAAAAGAGAGCCGTAAAAATTAACAGACGATTGAAGATCTAACAAGGCAGAATAGAAATCAGTATCACTATCAAAATGATTAAAAGGAAACGTGTCAGAGAGACAGCTAGAACAATACCAGTCATCATGAGAATGCATCAAGTCATTATATTCTGAAAGGGAAATTGGGGTACATTTCAGATGTGTCCATAAGTGACAAATATTGCAAAAGATAGCTTTGTGGTTATTATGAACTCGAAATTTACATATAGAACAAGGATTTTACATAAAGTGTGGCATACAAATAAATTAATTACGTAATTAAAAAAATAAAAAATAATTAAGTGTTAAGCAAGTTGACTTAACTAATTACGAATTCAAATATTATTCGCTGGCAAGTACAAAAACTTTATATAATATTATCATTAAGCAATAAGGAAATATATACAATGACTCAAGAAATCAGTTCTTGGGTGCCATAAAGCAGTGTAGTGCAATTCAGTTACTGCTAGAAAAAAATTTAGATTGACAGTGTTCAATGACAGAGTTGTCAGTCGCTACAAGTAAATAAACATAAGTTCAGACTATTTGCAATACTTAGCTATGATCTCCTGACAATCCTCTAAAGAAGTGCAGTGTTCAATGACTGAGCTGTCACCAGGGGGCCGAAAACATATTACCCCATCCACAGTCCAGACTTCGCTGACAATGCCTTCTTCAATATCCTTGTTTAAGTATTTAAGAATTTCGCGGCAATTGATGGTTAAATGCTCTTGAAGGTTGAATAGACGTTTACGTTCCTTGAGCACACGGCTGCGAGACATGACTGCAACTTTAGTATTATGCTTAGTAAACCGCACAATAATAGGTCTTGGTTTGGCTCCAGATTTCTTGCCTACACAATGAGATCTACTTATGTCATTTGAAGCAACATCCACATTGAGTTCAGATTTGAAGAAGTAGACTGCAAGATTATCAGTGTTCTCCTCTGGCTGTTCAGCAACGCCATAGATGCGAACATTGGTTTGTCTTGTGTATTGCTTCAGGTGGTCTACTTCTTGTGATAATCTATCATTGTCATCTTCAAGACCTGCTCTGGCTTTGTCTTTCAGCACTAGATTATTCTTAAGTTTGGCTATCTTTGCTTGATTTGAATTTATTAGTTCGTTTAACCTTTTTTCCAATGAGCCAAGTTAACTTTCCAAACCGGCGGCATCGAAGTTGATACTATCAGCCAGAGATCTTAAATCATCATCGTCAATGATTTTAGTGACATGAGATTGCATAATGCTCGTAACAAGGCCCGGGAGTGATGATGTAACCCACTTGTTAAGTTTGATCTCTAGTTTATCCCAGTGATCTTCAAAAGTCGAATCAGTTGGATCGATAGCATCATTAGCCATAGGAGGTTTCCTTTTTGGTCCCATAATAGAAAAATACGAGAGAATATAATCTTAACTGCAATAAATTCGTAGAGCACAAAATTAGGCAGCCATCTTGGCTCGGTGACCGCTGACCTTGGTTTCAGAAGCACCCAGATAGGCATAAACATGAAAGTGGTATCACACTGGATTGGGACTGCATCGTTTCTTCCGATGCAAAGGATTCAACGCAGGTTTGTTGGAACTGTGCAAGCATGGCAAAGAGAAAATTTATTTGTGATGAAAATGAACAATGTAGTGGTCATTTGCTCAAGCAAAGGTTAAAGACAGTGTAAGACCTTCTTTTCAAGTCCAAAATTGCATAATAATGAATTTTGTGTTTACTGTTTGTTGTAAATAAACTTCACTATTACTTTTGCCCTTTTTTCAGTACTGTTGATCGTTGTAAAAATAGTGATGTGGTCATGTTGCCAGACAATTAACTTTGGTTGAATATCATGGTACAGGTTAAGTTGAATTTACATGTAAACCTTGTTTGATGACAAATTTCTTTGTGTTGGTGATAACCAACCAATAAATCAAACTATAGCTAGCTTAAAATAATTTTCGCCTGAAATTCATGCTAACCTCACAAAAACGGAGTGAGTGATGAAGATTAATACTGATATGTGAAATTTCTTGAGCTCTGGGCGAGAAACATCAGACTTTATACCGGCTGAAAATCAAAATCCAGGCTTGACTTGTAAATAATGTCAAAAAAAGAATCTCCTAGGTTGTGGGGCTTCTTGTTCCATTTACTGAAATTGAAAATAATCTCAGATTATTTTTGTTTCCCTGTTGATTTGCATTGTCAGGTAGAAATAATCTTAAAGGGGGAACTCGACACGAGGGTCTCATTATTCAACTCGTGCATTTTCCAATGCATCAATACTTCAAATTAAATTTTCAGGAATGTCAGTCACAATTGACGAGAAAAGATGCACTTCTGATGCAAACAACCACCACTTCTATCCATTCTCAAATAGCATCAAGCGAAAATTATTAATGGTTTCATAATTAAAAGTGCAATAGTTCGTCACCTACAATTTACTTTCTTTCATGCGAATTTGTCATAAGACAAACATGTTTGTTTTAACCTTTGTCCAGGACAAATATCACATGAGATTTGTCTTAGATTTCTCACCTTTGATGACAGGGCAAATATTATAACAAATTTGTCTCACATTTGTCGTGTTGATAAATAAAGTTAAATCCATAATTTCATCCAGTGAGCAATAAAGCCTGTCTTTGTTTATCTTCCACTTTTTTCTTCTTTTTCTCTTCCCTTTCCTTGTGGTCATCCTTTTGTCTAAATCCCGGTTTCTCTTTTCTTGGCAGGTTTTCTTTGTTGCTGCTTCCTTCCTCTTTTTGTTTCTCTTTACCAGATGTTATTGGCTCTTTTCCGTCTCCAACTTCATTCTTATCACCTACAACACAAAAATTGACAAGCAGATCAAAAAACTGTGTATTCAACATAGTGCTTGGGAGACCAGTGAGTCACATCATTGCTGTGCACCAACCAGAATCTTTCCCGGAAAAGATATTCGAAAATTTAGGACAACAATTTCAGTGTGCCCATAAAGTGAAAATCCAGGTATTTTAAAAAATTCTTGCGTTCCTTATAGAAATTTCCCATTCTGACTTTTCTCCAGAACCCGTTGACCAAAGTATCACTAACGACAAAATAGCAGCCACAGTCAGAATTATTAGTTAATCACACATGCCATTCCATGATTAGCAATGGATAGTGCAAAGGATATGAAAAAACAATTCAATTTGCTCGATTTCGTATTAGACAGGCTTTTTTGAGAAGAGTTAGTTAGCACGAGTATTGGATTTCCCACCGTTTCACATGACAATGATTGTGTTATCAAAGACCTACCTCACTGTCCATTCCATTTGACAGTGAAATTTTCAAGAATTCAGACCAGTAATTTTTGTTGAATGGAAAGCATCTTATGTTAAACGTACATGTATACATGCAGAGATCTTACAGTAAGTTTCACTGTTAGGTCATTCATGTAGAGAACAATGTGTCAATATCATTTCCATAGAAATTGAGCGACAGATACACGCTCTACCATTGCTAAGGAGTATCTATGGGTCATTACTTTCACAGTTTGAAGACAAACAACATGCCCATATAATTTCCATACAAAAGTAAGGAAATTTATTCACTCCACCATTGCTATGGAATATCTATGGGCGACTTATTAATCTAGTTTTACCATGCAATGTTCTTATTCCATATCCTCCTTGGTGAGAAGTCATCTAACATCTAAACAACACAACTGCTTCTGTCGAAGATCGCGGTACGTTTCCATGTGGTCGGTCACGGCGCAAGACTTGTGCCCACACCAATGCTTCACCTACGATCAACACTCCTGGGGGACACATCACCATCAATTCCAAGTACACCTGTACAAGCTACCTCATCAAATGTCATACCTGCAACAAACTTACGTTTAACACAAACCAACACCGATCTTCCCGTTGGTCGACATTTTGCATCACCAAGACATACCTCGATCGATATGCTGGTATCCGTAATCTGCTCTGGCTTCCGAGATACCCGAGACAAGCGCCGCTTCGAAGCCAGGATAATTTTCAAACACAAAACGTTACATCGGGAGGACTTAATCCCGACTTTGCTTTCCTGTAAACTCTCAAAATCTACACACTCTAGTGACATCAAAATTATGCTTGTTTTGAATGTTTACACGCGTATTCTTTCCAGTCAGCGCATGCAAATAACTTCAAATTCAAATTTTCATTATGTCACAGCCACAATTTACAGTTGCTTTTTATCCACTGATGAAGAGTCAGCAGACTGGAAACGTATGGCAATTTACATATTTTTTGCGCAATAACGAACAATTTTGACTAACAAAGCGCCTTTGATAACAAGAGTGGTAACAATAATAAAAAGTCACATGGCAAGTCCTACATATAAGGTGGGCTTAGGATAATTATTCATAGGTCCAGTCTCTCAGGCTTCGTTATCATTCTTCCAGAACGAGTACATGTTGCAACAGTGCTTACTCAACTTCCCTGGCATTTTAGCTTTCTAGTTATTTCAGGTGGCCAGTGTCGCTCCTTATCATTTAAGCAATCTATTATAAAAAGAACTAATTCTGCAGAATCTAATCTTCAAGCACCAACAGCCAAACTGGGTTTTGACTTCCATCATAGCAAAATATTCAAAAATTACATTCATAGTAAAAGTTCGCCACAGGTGCCATCTTGTGTAATTTTTGATGATGAATCCAAAGTTTTTGGCCGGAAAATGATGTCAAATAAATGGCACTTTCATGAGAATGCCTCCACTGAATACCCTCCCCATATGTTTCTTCTTCTAAACCGCATTCAGTTAGCAATGTGTTGTTGTGTATTGTCAATTGAAAAGTCCAAAAGGAAAGAAAAAGATAGTAAGATATCTGTTTAGTATAAATATACATGTTAGAAAAAAATCGCTGCAAATACTATATCTTGTTTCCAGAAATGCACGAGAAAATTCAAATTACCGACCGTTTTTGTTTCATGTAAAACTTTTGATTCGCACTTCGCGCGTTAAGTTATTTCGCTTACTGGTTTAATGTATTCAGCTATTCTTGCAATTTATTTATCACAGCAAGTTTGCGTGAGTTGAAAGGTGACAACTAATTAGAAATTCAGAAATATATAATCGACACTGTACTGCAAACGCGCAAATCGCTTTTTTACTTACCTCCGATCAAGAACGTTAAAGACAGTCAACAGAAGAAATCAAACCATAAGATCGTGTAGATTAGAAGATACAAATTGTAAGTATATATTCACGAAATCAGTTCCATTCCTTTTTAGCCTATCTTCAGCATTCTAAAAACATTAATCTACTTGTGTAATATTTTTCTTTCAGTCGACTAGTTCAACGACTTGCAGCTAGTACGGATAAAAGTCTAAAAATCTATAGGGTCTTGGCGTGATCCTGCCATAAAATAGTGCCTCGAACGTAGGTGCGATTCAGTCGAACTTTGTCCAGAGGATCCCGCCAAATCAATGCTGTAAATCATCCACGCCGAAGATACCGAATCTCCGAACTGTGCATCGAGCCTACAAAGATGCCGCCTAAAGTAGACGCAAGGACCCTCGCAGGGAAAATGGAAAACGCGGTAACGATCTTCTACGAATTAATAGAAGAATTTGAAATAATCTTTTCAGTGAGGCCAGAATTAAAAACCTTAGAGGTAGCATTCAATCCAGGGGGAGACAAGATACATGTTCATCAAGAAGCACACAAGAAACTATTTTAGACAGGGTTGGTTGGATGAACGGTCATTGCCGCAGAGGAGGAACCATTGGTTGCCAACAAAGAAACTTGGAGACAAAAGTAAAAAGCTGATTTCCTTCAGATTGCCTTAAATTTTGCTGGCTACCAAAAGGAACGAGATTCCACGGAAACGTCTTCAAAAGACTCTGAAACCTTGAAGACCTTGACAGCTACAATGTCATCCATGACATCAGCAGTGACGAAAATGGCGAACACCTTAAGGGTCAAAACCAAACACTAGTTGAGATCCGCAACGATTACCGTTACAAATGGGACGGCAGTCGCAGAATCCTCTGCTACCTGTAACGACAAGAATTCAATCATGTGGATGAAAGAATAAACGATCAAGATAAGAATGAACAAGCTGCAACGGTTCCGAAATGCATTGCCGAGAGTATCGTGGTGGTCTGACCAGGTAAAGAACTTGCAAAACCAGTGGGGGGATAGCTGCTGGAGTATATTGGACCCAGAATTTGGGGGCAAACAGAACAAACGTAAACTAATGACGAACTTTCTCCTCGAAATAAATATTGCCTTAAGGCCCCGTAAAACGATACTCCAGTCGTTCACAAGCACTTTCGCCACGGACAATATCATCCGAACTCGAATGATATGGCAAGGATCATGGATTTCCGTTTTGGAGTCTTCCGGACGCGCCATTTCTTATGTCCTCAGACTTTTGTCCAACTCGATCCGAACGATAATTCCATTTTGGAAGAGAAATGAAAAGGAGAAACTGTCATAACCTCATCACCTGGTTGCACGTAGAAGCAAGTTGGCCGCTCAAGGGAAAGAATCACACCGTGTCTGAAGACATAAACGGAGAGTTGCCGACTACAGTGACCCCAAGTAAACCTGAGAACAATGCCCGCAAGTGGCGAAGAACCCGATGATGACACCTGTCCACTTAACTGTAAAACAAACCTCACCTCGCTGCCTGTCCTGTGTTCCAGGAGTTAG
>NC_090876.1:52857592-52880271 GCF_036669935.1 Montipora foliosa
AAGGATGCACCCTAAGACCGCTGAAACATAGAGGTATATAAAGCTGTTCAATCTTTCTTGTTTCACCCACCCCCGTCGATAGCAAGGATGGACTTTTTTAGACATTGCGTTCCATCATGAGGGTTGGTCACAGTCACAGTTCACCCGCCCAAATTCGATAGCTAAGGATGGGTTTCTTTTAAATACATTTCGTCCTTGCTGAGGGTTGGGTCACAGTCAAATTTTCACCACCCAAAACAGCTATTTCAGGATGTAAAATTCAGTGAAATAAATTCGTGTGGTGGGGTTGTTTTTTGGGGCACATTTACCCTTGCAGGGTTGGGTGTAATTGGTTTAACAATTTACACCCTTGTTAGGTCATTTCATGTCACCCAAGTGGGGTTTTTGCACCTAATTTTCAACACCTTGTTGGGGGTGAGTTTCCAGTGAAACCACATTTCAGGGAGGTGTTTTGTTGTGAAAAGTACACACCCCTATCAAGGTTACACGGTTGTGATTAGGAATCCCTAGTGGAGTGTGTTTTTGACTGAAAACCCACATCTCTCTGGGGGTGAGTGGATTTTGTGCCAAAATTAAAACCCTTGCGTGATATGAAACTCAACCCAATTGGTTGGGTTTTTTTGTGATCCTGGACACTTGTGGGGTGATTTCAAGGGAAACAACACCTCTCTGGGATATTTTTTTCCAACAGATTCACCCCTGTGAGGGTGTTTTTTTAGAAAAATCACCCTGCTTGTTTTTGAGTATTCATTCTTTTTTCCACCCTAACATGTATGTGTATGTTTTGCACACACGTGAGTGGCATTGGCAAGGATCTCTATAAGAAAAGGTCTCAAAAATGAAAAAAAAAAAACAACAAAACAACAACACAACCAATGCAAATGCACTACCCTTTTTTTTACTCCAGAACAAGAATGGTGATCACTCACTGCTGCCTCCTTTTCTGCCCACTTGAAGAGCGTGCTATATGGCCTTACGGGAAAGTTGGCTTCCATAAACATACTCAGAAGTTCCTTTATCACTTGGGCGTACGACAAATCGTGAGTTATTCTTAGTAATTCAGAGGGCACTTTTTAGTCTTAAAATTAGGGAAGTTGAGTCAAGAGGTCAATATATTCTTTGACTCACATGAAACAGCTTAAAAACATAGGATTCCAATAATTTATTTTTCATCAATCAGTCCTATGCACTAGAATACTTGGTTTGCATCCGTGCGAAGAGATGGCTGGTAGTTTGCTCAAGCTAATTGAATCCCATGTCCATGTTTGTTTGTTAAGTCTCTGACCTAAACAAAGTGTTTGTAAGTAGGCCACTTTCAGAATTATGCAAGAGCATTGATTGCTTATATTTCTCTTGGGACCATTGTCAGTCTCAGGTGAAACTGGAAACCGTTCTTATGCAATTCTTGGAGGGCAAACAGAGGTGTTTTTCAGTCTTTGGTCAACTACCCTACAATAATTTCAGTTCTCTCATTCCCCCCTCGAGTGTAATATTACATATCATGACTCAGACATTGTTCTATGATTTTAACAGGGACTGTACGGACTCTCTCAAGGCTTCGTTAGAATCTGCGCTCAGGCATTCGCGAAAACAAGCGCAACATACACGATCGCCGCACAGCAAATCAGAAGAAACGAATGGCGGTCGACTTAGCCAGAGATTACGCAGAGGGCCGTCTGGATGAAGGGGAAACTGCAACCGATGAGGAACCAGAAGAGGGTGATGAGACAGTCAACAGGGGCGATTTCGTCGCCGTTGTATCAGAGGAAAGCACCTATCTGAAGCCGGTGGTTTACATTGGCCAGGTCAAGTCCATAAGACAAAAAGAGGCGACGCTGTTATATTACAAACACATAGGCACCAACTTATATAAGCTTGAACTCTCGGTCGAAGAGTGGAAGGAAGGCATTGACAGCCTTGTTCCTGTGGAATTGCAAGGCTCCAAAAAGCGAGGAGGTGTCTACAGACTCATGAATTCCACACGCACCATCCACAAGGCAGTGAAAGGGTAACTGTCTGTGCAGTCTTTCAGTCAAGCTCCAAACGGTGAAAAACCGTCTGATTTCCAAAAAAACAGTTTCGCTTCTCTAAGTCCAGGAATCAATTCACGAAAGCTTCCACCCCCAATTTTTTCTCCTCAAAATCTTGTGACCAGCATGAGAGCTTGACTGAAGGTTGCATGTTTTCAAACAAGAGGGCTTAGCAGAATAAGAATTAACTTAGGTGAAGCAAAAATGGTTGTCCCAGTTTCCCAAATTCAAGTGAATGACAGGCTGATTTTATACGTAGCCTTAGTAACTTGAAATAACATCACCTCCATCATTTGAGCCAGTAATTGCCTTATAGAGCCAGTTAAATTGACAGCACATATACAAAACAAATGCAAATGTTTATTCTTACTTGGAACAACGGCAATGGGCCATTTTACAGTTGTTTGCTCAGTGACCTGGCCTATGAATGGCTGCGAGGCTGCCGGTGACCTTGAATCGATACAGACCCTAACTGCTTTATCATGTAAATTGTGTTGTTGTGATTCAAATTAGTCTACATTCACATAAGAAAAGCACAAAGGTTTGTATCAAAACAGGGTCACTGGCAGCCTCGCTTCCATTCTAAAGCCAGGCAGCTTAGCTACAACTGTAGAATGGTCTATATTTTGCATGAAGTGAAAATTAAAAATCTTTGCAATAATTATCTACAATGGCCACAGATGCTTGGCCTTGCAATGGAAGCATGAAATTTCCAGTTTTGAAACCGTGCAAACGAGAGCCCACTGGCTCACAAGTTTTGTTTCAAGCTTGAGTGTTCATACACTCTGTTCAGTGATTAGGAAGCATATGAAATATATTAAATAAACAGTGGTTGAGACCATAAGGTCTTTGTTGTCATGTATTCTTTTTAATTGACCAAATGCATAAATGGCGACCAAAAATGCATTCTTTTGTTTATGTGCTAATGAGACTCACTAGCCTCGCTCTCAAGCAACATTTCTTTGGTATTTTGTCCATGCAATCGAGGCTACTAAGGGTAAATAGCACATAAACAAAAGAATATTTTTTTGGCTGCCATTTATGCATTCGGTCTATGAACCGATTCAAAACTTTCTGACACACAGAGCAGGGCTTCAATCAAAGGACTTCATTCTCGATAACAAATAAAACAGGGCAATAAATACTCAGATACTCGCTGATCGATAACTAATTTTACTCTATAAAAGTTATTGTATGTACAGATACCAAACATGAGAGATATCATGCAAGGTTGAAATCTTAATGAGAGACTTGATGGCTTTTTTGGTTTTATTCCACATATGAACAAACAAATGAAATGAAAATAATATCACCACAGTTTCAATTATTAGGAGAAAGGCAAGAGATAAGAAACTTAATACTTGTGTCCTGTAACTATGGTAACAGGTATTTCTGAGCAAGAAAAAAAAAAATTCCTCACCTTAATATTGTGAGGAATGATAATTTTCAATAATTAGCTTTCTAGTTGTTCTGACGCACAGAGCAGGGCTACCATCAAAGGACTTCATTCTCGATAACAAATAAAACAGGGCAATAAATACTCAGATACTCGCTGATCGATAACTAATTTTACTCTATAAAAGTTATTGTATGTACAGATACCGAACATGAGAGATATCATGCAAGGTTGAAATCTTAATGAGAGACTTGATGGCTTTTTGGTTTTATTCCACATATGAACAAACAAATGAAATAAGAAACTTAATACTTGTGTCCTGTAACTATGGTAACAGGAATTTCTGAGCAAGAAAAAAAAACCTCACCTTAATATTGTGAGGAATGATAATTTTCAATAATTAGCTTTCTAGTTGTTGCTTTGGGAAGGTTAATTCTGAATGAAGAGTGCTTCATGTGTTTTTCACAGACACTAGCAGTTGAATAATGTTGTTCACACCTTAATGATACTGTACATTCAAGGTGGATGCCTTACAGGACCCTGTTTTACACAAGAAAGTCCATGTTATCAACAGGAAATTTGGATTGATTGTTTCAGTTGCCTAAATTTCTTGTCATTTATCTAAATGGAAAATAGGCTGTTCTGTTCCCGAAATTCAAACATCCTCACAATAGATAAGGATTCATGAGTGCCCAATGAAAGGCTAACAAGTATTAGTGGTTTTGGTTCCTTCCTAAAAAGGTGTGTCTCTCCTGGCAGGCCATAAATAATATTTACAATAATAATAATATTTATTCTAATTAACAATTATTGCAATATAAGTAAATGAAGAAAGACAGAAAGACATTGGCTGGCTAGAATTATTTATCGGTTGTTTTCAATCTAATCAAGGATGATGACGATAATAATGTCTTTATTCATCTACTTGTATACTTTAACAATAACACAACAATAATAATCAATATCTATAAAAAGTAAAGGGAGGAGTCAAGCACTGTTACAGTCAAGCTATGCAGTTGCATGTTTGCAGTGATGCATTTTGGGAAAAAATCTAAATGTAGAGCTGAAATAAGTTTCTGCATGAACTAAGAAATTCAGAACTCTCAGTCTGAGGAATAAACAGTACAGCGGACAGAGCTTGACTGTAACGTGACAAGGTCTCTTTACTTATAATTATAGATATTGATTACTCTCCCCCGAATAAAATTCATCAACCCTCTCCCATTCCCCTGCCCCGATGGCCGCCCGCGCCTCTTCCTGTACGAAAAATCCTGCCACGTGCTGTACCGCGCATGACGCCTCTATATCCCCCCCTTGCCCCCCGATTTCCGCCCCTACCGCGAATTCCACCCCTAGCCCCCCGACTTCCCCCCCTCCCGCTATCTACATATTTTGGTTTGGTGGGGCACTGAGCCCTGATGTGCCCCTGTCCCCCACATCGCCAGCACCCTGAAAAAGAGAGAAAAAAGAATAGCCGTTGTATTGGCATGTAAAATGTTGATTGTGAACCGTTATCAGGTCACTGACCGTCGGCTGGCTCACTTTGCAAGTGAAGCTATCCTAGCTTCACTTGATAAGTAGTCATGTGTAAATATAAAGAATATTCTATGCTTACTTGTGTACGGGTGTGGCTCCTTGGGGGGAACCTTTGTTGGGTCCTTTCCATCAGCCTTTTCTAGAAAACAGGAGTGATATAATTTCTTGCAGACTGTAGTTAAGCAAGTCAAACAGAAGTTGGCATTGTCACTGTTACGATGAAAAGCAAATGACAAATGATAGTAACTAGTTCAGTAATGTAATAAGGAAATGAATTTGTACCATTTTCTTTTCCTGGGATACTGGTGTCACTCAAGGGTTGCGTCATCCCCTCCTGAGGGGACAACTCTTTGTGTGCTGTTTATAGAACAAATAAAACAGTTTACAAAAAGCAAGAAAGGAATGATGTTATTGTCTTCATTACATGGACTTTATTGCACATGCTTTATCCAGGCAAGGTTATCGCACACAGAGAAAGAATTGTATGGCATGACGTTCTCTCCCCATAACGAGGCACTTCAAAGAGGCCAATAAAAGCCTGTGCATTCAAAATTAATGCATCTGATTTTCCATCATGAATAATAAACCTATTTTTTGGACACCAGGTTTGTAGTAGGTTCAAATTTGTCAACTGAAGAACAAGAGCAACCTCATCAGTTGAACTATCTATGCCATAAATGGCAGTTTCCCCACTATCTAGTATACATTGCAGAATATCATCATGAGATATAGTGAAATGATGGTCCCCAATTTTAACAATTGAAATAGTTTCAGAAGATGTACCTTTGCATTGCTGGAAGAATAATAAATTATAATATTATTAACATATGAGCTACTGCTCATATGTAGATGGTTCAGTCAAACGCACATGACAAGAAACATTGTTACTTCTAATATCAAGATCAAAGGGCTTACATGTAGCATCTGGTGGTGGTTCTAGTAAACAAAGAAAAAAGATTGATATTATTAGTATAATTACATGGAATGAACAGACTTTCTTCCAGTCACACAAGCATAAATTATTTAATTATTAGTCGTACTAATCAAATTGTGTTTGGAACATTTTCAAAGGTCACATACCAACTGCCATGATTGGTTGCTGGTCACTTTTCTCTGGAAGTAATGAGAAAGGAAAAGTTAGCTTTTCTCATAGATTATTTAATTATTGGTCGTACTAATGAAATGTCAAGGTAAGAGGCCCTCAAAGTGTTTAGAACATTTTCAAAGCTCACATACCAACTGAACAGGTCGGTTGCTGGTCACTTTTCTCTGGAAATAATGAGAAAGGAAAAGTTAGCTTTTCTCATAGATTATTTAATTATTGGTCGTACTAATCAAATGTCAAGGTAAGAGGCCCTCAAAGTGTTTAGAACATTTTCAAAGCTCACATACCAACTGAACAGGTCGGTTGCTGGTCACTTTTCTCTGGAAATAATGAGAAAGGAAAAGTTAGCTTTTCTCATAGATTATTTAATTATTGGTCGTACTAATCAAATGTCAAGGTAAGAGGCCTTCAAAGTGTTTGGAAATTTTTCAAAAATCACATACCAACTGACATGACTGCTTGCTGGTCACTTGTGTCTGGAAGTAATGAGAAAGGAAAAGTTAGCTTTTCACATCCTTGACTAAAGGCAATTCAAAGTTATTGTAAATGTGCATCAAATTATTTATAGACATCATTGGAGAATGTTTTGTTTCCTTGTGTTAAGTTTTTAGAGAATTTTACTGTTCACAGCTTGCAAATCACTCTTCACAAATAGCAAATGGTAATCCCCGATTTCGTATTTGAAATAGAAAAGCATTTAAATACCAGATAAAGGCGGTTCTGACATGGCTGTTTTGTTGCCATGGTAACCTGCTGGGTCAAGTCAATGACTACATCTGGTTGAGCGATTATTGCAGAACCCCAGGCCTTTAGTATCACAAGACAACAGCATTAGAGGGTTACTTTCGTCATAAATAAGACATTCATTCTCTTACTGATTTGCTGATTTGAGCCACCTTAAAGTTGTCGTTAATGAGGCCCTACCAGGGAGGGGCTGGGGCGTGTCGTTGATTCATTAAAACAATTGCTTCTGTTCCCTTGAACCCAAAATTACTTTTTGATCCCTTCAATTGTATGAAGTTCCCTTGTTCCCTGAGATATGTTGTCGTCCTTCTCCGCGTCCCCAGTTCCCCAGTTCAAATAAGCTTCGTCAGTGAAACCACTGGCAAGGCGATAATGTGCCCCAAAAAGGCCAGTCATTTGCGTTTTCTCTCACTTGGAGATCATTCAGATTGAAATTATTATTAAAATCAGCTCAAGTACACGCAATAGCGCGTTCTATCGAGTGGCAAGGGTGGGAGATTTGGAAATGTACTGGAATGAACGAAAAAGTCTCACCGCCTTCAGAGGTACTACTGTTCGACAACGTGCCAAATCGTGTCGCTCACTTGACCGAATCTAACGAACAGTTTACGGTGGGAAAAGACAGGAAAGAAAGAAACCACATTAAGAGCATTTTAACTACAGTTTTCTTACTTACTAGATTCCATCTTTTGGATGTTCGCACTTCCCTCAAGCTATATAATGCCGATGTGTTTTGAAAATTCCGCTGCCTGTCGTTTCCTCCAATCGCAGCCCTCGTACACAGGCTCCTTGCATTTCGGTCGATCGGTCGATCGCGATGTTTCTCGGCTTTGACTTCCGACAGGCTCCGGGAAATGTCGGAGATAATCTTCGGCTGTTTGGGAGAGAGGTTTTTGTGTCGGAATCGAAATTTCTGTTTTTTCCACAAAAAACTCGCTTTCGTGCCACGTCCAAGGCCTTGCAACGAACAAACCATTTCCCAGGCATCCCCTCCCCGAGGAATAAAGAGTAATGGCTGACCCGGCGTGTTTAAAGAGGCTTTTGAGAGAAACCTTGATTCAGATGAAGATCGATGAAGGTATTTTCACATCAACTGCATTCGTGTGGCTCTTAACTTCAGCTCAATCTGGCTGCTAAGAGAAAATGCCATTCCTTCGCGGGATTTTAGGCTAAATAGAGTCGAGTGCATCTTGTTGTACTTATTTGTAAAGCTTCGCGCGTGCCGCAATTGCTACGCCATCCAAGCTTTCCCTTTTATTTTAATTGGTTTTTACTTTAGCGAAAGTTCATTATTACACTTTTCCGTTTCTTGGCGAAAGGAACTTGCTTGTCTTATGAGTACATTTGTAATGTTTTTCCCGCGAAACCGGCCCGTTTTCCCAATATCAACACAGCTTGGCATTTATGCTTAACAGTACAGTCTGGCATAAGCTAGGAGTTAAGGGCCATATTTCATTGCATATCATAGTTTGCTGTTGTTAATACCGAAATTTACTCGACCAATGGCCGCTGTGACGTTTAATGTAGTATTTAAGTCGAGCGCAATGTTTGGACAACTTTGAAAGCTTACTGCGAGCTGAACCAGTGGGCTTACAATGGCTCAATGACTGCTCGGAGTCTGGTGAGGAGCTCTTGACGTCATAGACACAGTGTCGACCTTGAAATCTTTTAAATAAGAGTCGTTAATACCGAAATTTACTCGACCAATGGCCGCTGTGACGTAAAATGTAGTATTTAAGTCGAGCGCAATGTTTGGACAACTTTGAAAGCTTACTGCGAGCTGAACCAGTGGGCTTACAATGGCTCAATGACTGCTCGGAGTCTGGTGAGGAGCTCTTGACGTCATAGACACAGTGTCGACCTTGAAATCTTTTAAATAAGAGTCGTTAATACCGAAATTTACTCGACCAATGGCCGCTGTGACGTAAAATGTAGTATTTAAGTCGAGCGCAATGTTTGGACAACTTTGAAAGCTTACTGCGAGCTGAACCAGTGGGCTTACAATGGCTCAATGACTGCTCGGAGTCTGGTGAGGAGCTCTTGACGTCATAGACACAGTGTCGACCTTGAAATCTTTTAAATAAGAGTCGTTAATACCGAAATTTACTCGACCAATGGCCGCTGTGACGTAAAATGTAGTATTTAAGTCGAGCGCAATGTTTGGACAACTTTGAAAGTTTACTGCGAGCTTACAATGGCTCAATGACTGCTCGGAGTCTGGTGAGGAGCTCTTGACGTCATAGACACAGTGTCGACCTTGAAATCTTTTAAATAAGAGTCGTTAATACCGAAATTTACTCGACCAATGGCCGCTGTGACGTAAAATGTAGTATTTAAGTCGAGCGCAATGTTTGGACAACTTTGAAAGTTTACTGCGAGCTTACAATGGCTCAATGACTGCTCGGAGTCTGGTGAGGAGCTCTTGACGTCATAGACACAGTGTCGACCTTGAAATCTTTTAAATAAGAGTCGTTAATACCGAAATTTACTCGACCAATGGCCGCTGTGACGTAAAATGTAGTATTTAAGTCGAGCGCAATGTTTGGACAACTTTGAAAGTTTACTGCGAGCTTACAATGGCTCAATGACTGCTCGGAGTCTGGTGAGGAGCTCTTGACGTCATAGACACAGTGTCGACCTTGAAATCTTTTAAATAAGAGTCGTTAATACCGAAATTTACTCGACCAATGGCCGCTGTGACGTAAAATGTAGTATTTAAGTCGAGCGCAATGTTTGGACAACTTTGAAAGTTTACTGCGAGCTTACAATGGCTCAATGACTGCTCGGAGTCTGGTGAGGAGCTCTTGACGTCATAGACACAGTGTCGACCTTGAAATCTTTTAAATAAGAGTCGTTAATACCGAAATTTACTCGACCAATGGCCGCTGTGACGTAAAATGTAGTATTTAAGTCGAGCGCAATGTTTGGACAACTTTGAAAGCTTACTGCGAGCTGAACCAGTGGGCTTACAATGGCTCAATGACTGCTCGGAGTCTGGTGAGGAGCTCTTGACGTCATAGACACAGTGTCGACCTTGAAATCTTTTAAATAAGAGTCGTTAATACCGAAATTTACTCGACCAATGGCCGCTGTGACGTAAAATGTAGTATTTAAGTCGAGCGCAATGTTTGGACAACTTTGAAAGTTTACTGCGAGCTTACAATGGCTCAATGACTGCTCGGAGTCTGGTGAGGAGCTCTTGACGTCATAGACACAGTGTCGACCTTGAAATCTTTTAAATAAGAGTCGTTAATACCGAAATTTACTCGACCAATGGCCGCTGTGACGTAAAATGTAGTATTTAAGTCGAGCGCAATGTTTGGACAACTTTGAAAGCTTACTGCGAGCTGAACCAGTGGGCTTACAATGGCTCAATGACTGCTCGGAGTCTGGTGAGGAGCTCTTGACGTCATAGACACAGTGTCGACCTTGAAATCTTTTAAATAAGAGTCGTTAATACCGAAATTTACTCGACCAATGGCCGCTGTGACGTAAAATGTAGTATTTAAGTCGAGCGCAATGTTTGGACAACTTTGAAAGTTTACTGCGAGCTTACAATGGCTCAATGACTGCTCGGAGTCTGGTGAGGAGCTCTTGACGTCATAGACACAGTGTCGACCTTGAAATCTTTTAAATAAGAGTCGTTAATACCGAAATTTACTCGACCAATGGCCGCTGTGACGTAAAATGTAGTATTTAAGTCGAGCGCAATGTTTGGACAACTTTGAAAGTTTACTGCGAGCTTACAATGGCTCAATGACTGCTCGGAGTCTGGTGAGGAGCTCTTGACGTCATAGACACAGTGTCGACCTTGAAATCTTTTAAATAAGAGTCGTTAATACCGAAATTTACTCGACCAATGGCCGCTGTGACGTAAAATGTAGTATTTAAGTCGAGCGCAATGTTTGGACAACTTTGAAAGTTTACTGCGAGCTTACAATGGCTCAATGACTGCTCGGAGTCTGGTGAGGAGCTCTTGACGTCATAGACACAGTGTCGACCTTGAAATCTTTTAAATAAGAGTCGTTAATACCGAAATTTACTCGACCAATGGCCGCTGTGACGTAAAATGTAGTATTTAAGTCGAGCGCAATGTTTGGACAACTTTGAAAGCTTACTGCGAGCTGAACCAGTGGGCTTACAATGGCTCAATGACTGCTCGGAGTCTGGTGAGGAGCTCTTGACGTCATAGACACAGTGTCGACCTTGAAATCTTTTAAATAAGAGTCGTTAATACCGAAATTTACTCGACCAATGGCCGCTGTGACGTAAAATGTAGTATTTAAGTCGAGCGCAATGTTTGGACAACTTTGAAAGTTTACTGCGAGCTTACAATGGCTCAATGACTGCTCGGAGTCTGGTGAGGAGCTCTTGACGTCATAGACACAGTGTCGACCTTGAAATCTTTTAAATAAGAGTCGTTAATACCGAAATTTACTCGACCAATGGCCGCTGTGACGTAAAATGTAGTATTTAAGTCGAGCGCAATGTTTGGACAACTTTGAAAGTTTACTGCGAGCTTACAATGGCTCAATGACTGCTCGGAGTCTGGTGAGGAGCTCTTGACGTCATAGACACAGTGTCGACCTTGAAATCTTTTAAATAAGAGTCGTTAATACCGAAATTTACTCGACCAATGGCCGCTGTGACGTAAAATGTAGTATTTAAGTCGAGCGCAATGTTTGGACAACTTTGAAAGCTTACTGCGAGCTGAACCAGTGGGCTTACAATGGCTCAATGACTGCTCGGAGTCTGGTGAGGAGCTCTTGACGTCATAGACACAGTGTCGACCTTGAAATCTTTTAAATAAGAGTCGTTAATACCGAAATTTACTCGACCAATGGCCGCTGTGACGTAAAATGTAGTATTTAAGTCGAGCGCAATGTTTGGACAACTTTGAAAGTTTACTGCGAGCTTACAATGGCTCAATGACTGCTCGGAGTCTGGTGAGGAGCTCTTGACGTCATAGACACAGTGTCGACCTTGAAATCTTTTAAATAAGAGTCGTTAATACCGAAATTTACTCGACCAATGGCCGCTGTGACGTAAAATGTAGTATTTAAGTCGAGCGCAATGTTTGGACAACTTTGAAAGTTTACTGCGAGCTTACAATGGCTCAATGACTGCTCGGAGTCTGGTGAGGAGCTCTTGACGTCATAGACACAGTGTCGACCTTGAAATCTTTTAAATAAGAGTCGTTAATACCGAAATTTACTCGACCAATGGCCGCTGTGACGTAAAATGTAGTATTTAAGTCGAGCGCAATGTTTGGACAACTTTGAAAGCTTACTGCGAGCTGAACCAGTGTCATTACAATGTCTCAATGACTGCACGGAGTCTGGTGAGGATCTCTTGACGTCATAGACACAGTGTCGACCTTGAAAATCTTTTAAATAAGAGTCGTTAATACCGAAATTTACTCGACCAATGGCCGCTGTGACGTAAAATGTAGTATTTAAGTCGAGCGCAATGTTTGGACAACTTTGAAAGTTTACTGCGAGCTTACAATGGCTCAATGACTGCTCGGAGTCTGGTGAGGAGCTCTTGACGTCATAGACACAGTGTCGACCTTGAAATCTTTTAAATAAGAGTCGTTAATACCGAAATTTACTCGACCAATGGCCGCTGTGACGTAAAATGTAGTATTTAAGTCGAGCGCAATGTTTGGACAACTTTGAAAGTTTACTGCGAGCTTACAATGGCTCAATGACTGCTCGGAGTCTGGTGAGGAGCTCTTGACGTCATAGACACAGTGTCGACCTTGAAATCTTTTAAATAAGAGTCGTTAATACCGAAATTTACTCGACCAATGGCCGCTGTGACGTAAAATGTAGTATTTAAGTCGAGCGCAATGTTTGGACAACTTTGAAAGTTTACTGCGAGCTTACAATGGCTCAATGACTGCTCGGAGTCTGGTGAGGAGCTCTTGACGTCATAGACACAGTGTCGACCTTGAAATCTTTTAAATAAGAGTCGTTAATACCGAAATTTACTCGACCAATGGCCGCTGTGACGTAAAATGTAGTATTTAAGTCGAGCGCAATGTTTGGACAACTTTGAAAGCTTACTGCGAGCTGAACCAGTGGGCTTACAATGGCTCAATGACTGCTCGGAGTCTGGTGAGGAGCTCTTGACGTCATAGACACAGTGTCGACCTTGAAATCTTTTAAATAAGAGTCGTTAATACCGAAATTTACTCGACCAATGGCCGCTGTGACGTAAAATGTAGTATTTAAGTCGAGCGCAATGTTTGGACAACTTTGAAAGTTTACTGCGAGCTTACAATGGCTCAATGACTGCTCGGAGTCTGGTGAGGAGCTCTTGACGTCATAGACACAGTGTCGACCTTGAAATCTTTTAAATAAGAGTCGTTAATACCGAAATTTACTCGACCAATGGCCGCTGTGACGTAAAATGTAGTATTTAAGTCGAGCGCAATGTTTGGACAACTTTGAAAGCTTACTGCGAGCTGAACCAGTGGGCTTACAATGGCTCAATGACTGCTCGGAGTCTGGTGAGGAGCTCTTGACGTCATAGACACAGTGTCGACCTTGAAATCTTTTAAATAAGAGTCGTTAATACCGAAATTTACTCGACCAATGGCCGCTGTGACGTAAAATGTAGTATTTAAGTCGAGCGCAATGTTTGGACAACTTTGAAAGTTTACTGCGAGCTTACAATGGCTCAATGACTGCTCGGAGTCTGGTGAGGAGCTCTTGACGTCATAGACACAGTGTCGACCTTGAAATCTTTTAAATAAGAGTCGTTAATACCGAAATTTACTCGACCAATGGCCGCTGTGACGTAAAATGTAGTATTTAAGTCGAGCGCAATGTTTGGACAACTTTGAAAGCTTACTGCGAGCTGAACCAGTGGCTTACAATGGCTCAATGACTGCTCGGAGTCTGGTGAGGAGCTCTTGACGTCATAGACACAGTGTCGACCTTGAAATCTTTTAAATAAGAGTCGTTAATACCGAAATTTACTCGACCAATGGCCGCTGTGACGTTTAATGTAGTATTTAAGTCGAGCGCAATGTTTGGACAACTTTGAAAGCTTACTGCGAGCTGAACCAGTGGGCTTACAATGGCTCAATGACTGCTCGGAGTCTGGTGAGGAGCTCTTGACGTCATAGACACAGTGTCGACCTTGAAATCTTTTAAATAAGAGTCGTTAATACCGAAATTTACTCGACCAATGGCCGCTGTGACGTAAAATGTAGTATTTAAGTCGAGCGCAATGTTTGGACAACTTTGAAAGTTTACTGCGAGCTTACAATGGCTCAATGACTGCTCGGAGTCTGGTGAGGAGCTCTTGACGTCATAGACACAGTGTCGACCTTGAAATCTTTTAAATAAGAGTCGTTAATACCGAAATTTACTCGACCAATGGCCGCTGTGACGTAAAATGTAGTATTTAAGTCGAGCGCAATGTTTGGACAACTTTGAAAGCTTACTGCGAGCTGATACAGTGGGCTTACAATGGCTCAATGACTGCTCGGAGTCTGGTGAGGAGCTCTTGACGTCATAGACACAGTGTCGACCTTGAAATCTTTTAAATAAGAGTCGTTAATACCGAAATTTACTCGACCAATGGCCGCTGTGACGTAAAATGTAGTATTTAAGTCGAGCGCAATGTTTGGACAACTTTGAAAGTTTACTGCGAGCTTACAATGGCTCAATGACTGCTCGGAGTCTGGTGAGGAGCTCTTGACGTCATAGACACAGTGTCGACCTTGAAATCTTTTAAATAAGAGTCGTTAATACCGAAATTTACTCGACCAATGGCCGCTGTGACGTAAAATGTAGTATTTAAGTCGAGCGCAATGTTTGGACAACTTTGAAAGTTTACTGCGAGCTTACAATGGCTCAATGACTGCTCGGAGTCTGGTGAGGAGCTCTTGACGTCATAGACACAGTGTCGACCTTGAAATCTTTTAAATAAGAGTCGTTAATACCGAAATTTACTCGACCAATGGCCGCTGTGACGTAAAATGTAGTATTTAAGTCGAGCGCAATGTTTGGACAACTTTGAAAGCTTACTGCGAGCTGAACCAGTGGGCTTACAATGGCTCAATGACTGCTCGGAGTCTGGTGAGGAGCTCTTGACGTCATAGACACAGTGTCGACCTTGAAATCTTTTAAATAAGAGTCGTTAATACCGAAATTTACTCGACCAATGGCCGCTGTGACGTAAAAATTAGTATTTAAGTCGAGCGCAATGTTTGGACAACTTTGAAAGTTTACTGCGAGCTTACAATGGCTCAATGACTGCTCGGAGTCTGGTGAGGAGCTCTTGACGTCATAGACACAGTGTCGACCTTGAAATCTTTTAAATAAGAGTCGTTAATACCGAAATTTACTCGACCAATGGCCGCTGTGACGTAAAATGTAGTATTTAAGTCGAGCGCAATGTTTGGACAACTTTGAAAGTTTACTGCGAGCTTACAATGGCTCAATGACTGCTCGGAGTCTGGTGAGGAGCTCTTGACGTCATAGACACAGTGTCGACCTTGAAATCTTTTAAATAAGAGTCGTTAATACCGAAATTTACTCGACCAATGGCCGCTGTGACGTAAAATGTAGTATTTAAGTCGAGCGCAATGTTTGGACAACTTTGAAAGTTTACTGCGAGCTTACAATGGCTCAATGACTGCTCGGAGTCTGGTGAGGAGCTCTTGACGTCATAGACACAGTGTCGACCTTGAAATCTTTTAAATAAGAGTCGTTAATACCGAAATTTACTCGACCAATGGCCGCTGTGACGTAAAATGTAGTATTTAAGTCGAGCGCAATGTTTGGACAACTTTGAAAGCTTACTGCGAGCTAAAACACTGGGCAACAATGGCTCAATGACTGCTCGGAGTCTGGTGAGGAGCTCTTGACGTCATAGACACAGTGTCGACCTTGAAATCTTTTAAATAAGAGTCGTTAATACCGAAATTTACTCGACCAATGGCCGCTGTGACGTAAAATGTAGTATTTAAGTCGAGCGCAATGTTTGGACAACTTTGAAAGTTTACTGCGAGCTTACAATGGCTCAATGACTGCTCGGAGTCTGGTGAGGAGCTCTTGACGTCATAGACACAGTGTCGACCTTGAAATCTTTTAAATAAGAGTCGTTAATACCGAAATTTACTCGACCAATGGCCGCTGTGACGTAAAATTGTAGTATTTAAGTCGAGCGCAATGTTTGGACAACTTTGAAAGTTTACTGCGAGCTTACAATGGCTCAATGACTGCTCGGAGTCTGGTGAGGAGCTCTTGACGTCATAGACACAGTGTCGACCTTGAAATCTTTTAAATAAGAGTCGTTAATACCGAAATTTACTCGACCAATGGCCGCTGTGACGTAAAATGTAGTATTTAAGTCGAGCGCAATGTTTGGACAACTTTGAAAGTTTACTGCGAGCTTACAATGGCTCAATGACTGCTCGGAGTCTGGTGAGGAGCTCTTGACGTCATAGACACAGTGTCGACCTTGAAATCTTTTAAATAAGAGTCGTTAATACCGAAATTTACTCGACCAATGGCCGCTGTGACGTAAAATGTAGTATTTAAGTCGAGCGCAATGTTTGGACAACTTTGAAAGTTTACTGCGAGCTTACAATGGCTCAATGACTGCTCGGAGTCTGGTGAGGAGCTCTTGACGTCATAGACACAGTGTCGACCTTGAAATCTTTTAAATAAGAGTCGTTAATACCGAAATTTACTCGACCAATGGCCGCTGTGACGTAAAATGTAGTATTTAAGTCGAGCGCAATGTTTGGACAACTTTGAAAGTTTACTGCGAGCTTACAATGGCTCAATGACTGCTCGGAGTCTGGTGAGGAGCTCTTGACGTCATAGACACAGTGTCGACCTTGAAATCTTTTAAATAAGAGTCGTTAATACCGAAATTTACTCGACCAATGGCCGCTGTGACGTAAAATGTAGTATTTAAGTCGAGCGCAATGTTTGGACAACTTTGAAAGCTTACTGCGAGCTGAACCAGTGGGCTTACAATGGCTCAATGACTGCTCGGAGTCTGGTGAGGAGCTCTTGACGTCATAGACACAGTGTCGACCTTGAAATCTTTTAAATAAGAGTCGTTAATACCGAAATTTACTCGACCAATGGCCGCTGTGACGTAAAATGTAGTATTTAAGTCGAGCGCAATGTTTGGACAACTTTGAAAGTTTACTGCGAGCTTACAATGGCTCAATGACTGCTCGGAGTCTGGTGAGGAGCTCTTGACGTCATAGACACAGTGTCGACCTTGAAATCTTTTAAATAAGAGTCGTTAATACCGAAATTTACTCGACCAATGGCCGCTGTGACGTAAAATGTAGTATTTAAGTCGAGCGCAATGTTTGGACAACTTTGAAAGCTTACTGCGAGCTGAACCAGTGGGCTTACAATGGCTCAATGACTGCTCGGAGTCTGGTGAGGAGCTCTTGACGTCATAGACACAGTGTCGACCTTGAAATCTTTTAAATAAGAGTCGTTAATACCGAAATTTACTCGACCAATGGCCGCTGTGACGTAAAATGTAGTATTTAAGTCGAGCGCAATGTTTGGACAACTTTGAAAGTTTACTGCGAGCTTACAATGGCTCAATGACTGCTCGGAGTCTGGTGAGGAGCTCTTGACGTCATAGACACAGTGTCGACCTTGAAATCTTTTAAATAAGAGTCGTTAATACCGAAATTTACTCGACCAATGGCCGCTGTGACGTAAAATGTAGTATTTAAGTCGAGCGCAATGTTTGGACAACTTTGAAAGTTTACTGCGAGCTTACAATGGCTCAATGACTGCTCGGAGTCTGGTGAGGAGCTCTTGACGTCATAGACACAGTGTCGACCTTGAAATCTTTTAAATAAGAGTCGTTAATACCGAAATTTACTCGACCAATGGCCGCTGTGACGTAAAATGTAGTATTTAAGTCGAGCGCAATGTTTGGACAACTTTGAAAGTTTACTGCGAGCTTACAATGGCTCAATGACTGCTCGGAGTCTGGTGAGGAGCTCTTGACGTCATAGACACAGTGTCGACCTTGAAATCTTTTAAATAAGAGTCGTTAATACCGAAATTTACTCGACCAATGGCCGCTGTGACGTAAAATGTAGTATTTAAGTCGAGCGCAATGTTTGGACAACTTTGAAAGCTTACTGCGAGCTGAACCAGTGGGCTTACAATGGCTCAATGACTGCTCGGAGTCTGGTGAGGAGCTCTTGACGTCATAGACACAGTGTCGACCTTGAAATCTTTTAAATAAGAGTCGTTAATACCGAAATTTACTCGACCAATGGCCGCTGTGACGTAAAATGTAGTATTTAAGTCGAGCGCAATGTTTGGACAACTTTGAAAGTTTACTGCGAGCTTACAATGGCTCAATGACTGCTCGGAGTCTGGTGAGGAGCTCTTGACGTCATAGACACAGTGTCGACCTTGAAATCTTTTAAATAAGAGTCGTTAATACCGAAATTTACTCGACCAATGGCCGCTGTGAGTAAAATGTAGTATTTAAGTCGAGCGCAATGTTTGGACAACTTTGAAAGCTTACTGCGAGCTGAACCAGTGGGCTTTACAATGGCTCAATGACTGCTCGGAGTCTGGTGAGGAGCTCTTGACGTCATAGACACCAGTGTCGACCTTGAAATCTTTTAAATAAGAGTCGTTAATACCGAAATTTACTCGACCAATGGCCGCTGTGACGTAAACATGTAGTATTTAAGTCGAGCGCAATGTTTGGACAACTTTGAAAGTTTACTGCGAGCTTACAATGGCTCAATGCCTGCTCGGAGTCTGGTGAGGAGCTCTTGACGTCATAGACACAGTGTCGACCTTGAAATCTTTTAAATAAGAGTCGTTAATACCGAAATTTACTCGACCAATGGCCGCTGTGACGTAAAATGTAGTATTTAAGTCGAGCGCAATGTTTGGACAAGTTTGAAAGGTTACTGCGAGCTGAACCAGTGGCTTACAATGGCTCAATGACTGCTCGGAGGCTGGTGAGGAGCTCTTGACGTCCATAGACACAGTGTCGACCTTGAAATCTTTTAAATAAGAGTCGTTAAAACCGAAATTTACTCGACCAATGGCCGCTGTGACGTAAAATGTAGTATTTAAGTCGAGCGCAATGTTTGGACAACTTTGAAAGCTTACTGCGAGCTGAACCAGTGGGCTTACAATGGCTCAATGACTGCTCGGAGTCTGGTGAGGAGCTCTTGACGTCATAGACACAGTGTCGACCTTGAAATCTTTTAAATAAGAGTCGTTAATACCGAAAGTTACTCGACCAATGGCCGCTGTGACGTAAAATGTAGGATTTAAGTCGAGCGCAATGTTTGGACAACTTTGAAAGTTTACTGCGAGCTTACAATGGCTCAATGACTGCTCGGAGTCTGGTGAGGAGCTCTTGACGTCATAGACACAGTGTCGACCTTGAAATCTTTTAAATAAGAGTCGTTAATACCGAAATTTACTCGACCAATGGCCGCTGTGACGTAAAATGTAGTATTTTAAGTCGAGCGCAATGTTTGGACAACTTTGAAAGTTTACTGCGAGCTTACAATGGCTCAATGACTGCTCGGAGTCTGGTGAGGAGCTCTTGACGTCATAGACACAGTGTCGACCTTGAACTCTTTTAAATAAGAGTCGTTAATACCGAAATTTACTCGACCAATGGCCGCTGTGACGTTAAATGTAGTATTTAAGTCGAGCGCAATGTTTGGACAACTTTGAAAGTTTACTGCGAGCTAACAAGGGATCAAAGACTGCTCGGCGACTGGAGAGGAGGTCTTGACGTCATCGACACAGTGGCGACCTTGAAATCTTTTGATTCAGAGTCGTTAAGACCGAAATTTACTCGACCAATGGCCGCCTGTGACGTAAACTGTAGTATTTAAGTCGAGCGCAATGTTTGGACAACTTTGAAAGCTTACTGCGAGCTGAACCAGTGGGCTTACAATGGCTCAATGACTGCTCGGAGTCTGGTGAGGAGCTCTTGACGTCATAGACACAGTGTCGACCTTGAAATCTTTTAAATAAGAGTCGTTAATACCGGAATATACCCGACCAGTGGCCGCAGTGACATAAAATGTAGTATTTAAGTCGAGCGCAAGGTGTGGACAACTTGAAAGTTTACTGCGAGCTTACAATGGCTCAATGACTGCTCGGAGTCTGGTGCAGTGAGCTCTTGACGTGGCATAGACACAGTGTCGACCTTGAAATCTTTTTAAATAAGAGTCGTTAATACCGAAATTTACTCGACCAATGCGCCGCTGTGACGTTTACTTGTTCAGTATTTAAGTATCGAGGCGCAATGTTTTGGACAACTTTGAAAGATTACTGCGAAGCTGAACCAGTGGGCTTACAATTGGCTCAATGACTGCTCCGGAGTCTGGGTGAGGAGCTCCTTGACGTCATAGACACAGTGTCGACCCTTGAAATCTTTTAACATAAGAGTCGTTAATACCGAAAATTTACTCGAGCCTCTAACACAAAACTTGGCAGCGCGTTTTGTAGTCGTAAAATGTACGTATTTAAGTGTTCGCAGCGCAATGTTTGGACAACTTGGTGGACCAAAGCTGATTCTGTTGTTTCTCTTTGTTACTGCCGAGCTGAACCAGTGGGTTGCTTTACAACTGGCTCAATGACTGCTCGGAGTCTGGTGAGGGAGCTTCCCTTGACGTCATAGGACCACAGTGTCGACCTTGAAATCTTGTAAATAAGAGTCGTTAATACCGGGTGAAAATTTGACTCGACCAATGGCCGCTGGTGACGTTAAAAATGTACAGTATTTAAAGTCGAGCGCAATGTTTGGACAACTTTGGAAAGTTTACTGCGATCTTTCACATGGCTCGAAAATCAATGCAACTGCTTGGAGTCTGGTTGATGGAGCTCTTGACGTCATAGACCACAGTGTCGACCTTGAAACTCTTTTAAATAAGAGTCGTTACATGTACCGAAATTTACTCGACCAATGGCCGACTGTGTGAGCGTGTTCTTATGTCTTCCCTCTCTCCCTCTGTTTTTGTCATGTTAAGTTGTTCTTTCTGCTACTCTCGCGTTGCTGAATTGTTAGTATTTGTAGAGGTCGAGCGCAATGTTTGGACCAAACATGCCTTTGAAAGTTGTCTGCGAGCGTGAAACAGTATGGGACTTACAATGGACTCAATGACTGCTCGGAGTCTGGTGAAGGAGCCTCTTGACGTCATAGGGACAAAGTGTCGACCTTGAAATCTTTTAAATAAGAGTAGTTAATACCGAAAGGGACTCGACCAATGGCCGCTGTGACGTAAAGACTGATTAGGGTATTTAAGTCGAGCGCCAAATGTTTGGACAACTTGAAAGCTTTACTGCAACGAGCCTTGACCCAGTGGGCGTACAATGGCCTCAATGACGCTCGGAGTTTGCGTTGAGGAGCTCGATTGATTCGCGTCATAGACACAGTTTGTCGACCCTTGAAATCTTTTAAAGACAGAGTCGTTAATACCGAAAAATTTACTCGACACATTGGCCGCTGTGACGTTATAAATGTAGTATTTAAGTCCGAGCGGCAATGTTTGGACAACTTTGAAAGTTCTACTGGCGAGCTTACATATGGCTCAATGACTGCTCGGGAGTCTGGTGAGGAGCCTCTTGACGTAATAGACACAGTGTCGACCTTGAAATCTTGTTTACAATAAGAGTCGTTATGTAGTAATACCGAAATTTTACTCGACCAAATGGCCGTCTTGTGCAAGTGTTAATGTAGTATTTAAGTCAGAGCGCATGTTTGGACAACTTTGAAAGCTTTCACTGCGAGCTGCACCAGTGGGCTTACCAAATGGCTACAAGACTGCTCGGGAGGTCGGCGTGAGGATGCTCTTGACGTCATAGACCACAGTGTCGACCTTGAAATCTTTTTAATAAGAGGTCGTTCCCCACCCAACACACCTGTAACACCCCCCCGAAAGCTTTACTCGACCAATGGCCGCTGTGACGTAAAATGTAGTATTTAAGTCGATGCGCTAATGTATTGGACAAACTTTGGAAAGTTTACTGCGAGGCTTACAATGGCTCAATGATCTGCTCGGAGTCTGCGGGTCGAGGAGTCTCCTTGACGGTCATAGACACAGTGTCGACCTTGAAATCTTTTAAATAAGAGTCTAAAGTGTAATACCGAAATTTACTCGACCAATGGCCGTCTTGGGACGTAAAATGTAGTATTTAAGTCGAGCGCCAATTGTGTTGGAACAACTTTGAAAGCTTACTGCGCGAGCTGAACCAGTGGGCTTCAATGGCTCAATGACTGCTCGGAGTCTGGTCGGAGCTCTTGACGTGATAGCGCCTCAGTGTCGACCGTTGAAATCTTTTAAATAAGAGTCATTAAGTCCGTGAAATTTACTACGACCAATGGCCGCTGTGACTTAAAATGTAGTATTAAGAGTCGAGCGCGAATGTGTTGGGACAACTTTGAAAGTTTGACTGCGAGCTTGCAATGGCTCAATGACTATCTCGGCAGGCTGGTGAGGAGCTCTTGACGTCCTAGACACAGTGTCGACCTTGAAAGGGTGGCTGGGGGGTTTTAAATAAGAGTCGTTAATACCGAATTTTACTTCGACCAATGGCCGCGGTGACGTAAAATGTAGTAATTTAAGGCGGAGCGGCAATGTTTGTGGACAAGTTTTGAAACTTACTGCGAGCTGAACCAGTGGGCTGACAACCTGGGCTCAATGACTGCTCGGAGTCTGGTGAGGAGCTCTTGACGGGTTCATAGACACAGTGTGCGACCCTTGAAATTTTTTAAATAAGAGTCGTTAATTCTTGAAATTTAGGCTCGACCGCAATGCCGGCGTTGCACGTTTAATGTAGTATTTAAGTCGAGCGCAATGTTTGGACAA
>NC_090876.1:52880371-52923666 GCF_036669935.1 Montipora foliosa
CTAATTTAACTTTTTAAAAATTGGTCATGATAAACGTTTTTGCTGTTTTTACTGGAAAACTGCTGCAAAAACTGCAAAATAGCAGTTTTTATACACTTGTTATTTAGAGGCTAAAACGAACGTTTTGCACAATTTTGCACTGGCACTGTAATTTTAACTTTTTTAAAAATGGTCATGATAAACGTTTTTGCTGTTTTTACTGGAAAACTGCTGCAAACACTGCAAAATAGCAGTTTTCATAAAACGTGTTATTTAGAGGCTAAAACGAACGTTTTGCACAATTTTGCACTGGCACTGTAATTTTAACTTTTTTAAAATTGGTCATGATAAACGTTTTTTCTGTTTTTACTGGAAACTGCTGCAAACACTGCAAAATAGCAGTTTTCATAAAACGTGTTATTTAGAGGCTAAAACGAACGTTTTGCACAATTTTGCACTGGCACTGTAATTTTAACTTTTTTAAAAATTGGTCATGATAAACGTTTTTGCTGTTTTTACTGGAAAACTGCTGCAAACACTGCAAAATAGCAGTTTTCATAAAACGTGTTATTTAGAGGCTAAAACGAACGTTTTGCACAATTTTGCACTGGCACTGTAATTTTAACTTTTTTAAAAATTGGTCATGATAAACGTTTTTGCTGTTTTTACTGGAAAACTGCTGCAAACACTGCAAAATAGCAGTTTTCATAAAACGTGTTATTTAGAGGCTAAAACGAACGTTTTGCACAATTTTGCACTGGCACTGTAATTTTAACTTTTTTAAAAATTGGTCATGATAAACGTTTTTGCTGTTTTTACTGGAAAACTGCTGCAAACACTGCAAAATAGCAGTTTTCATAAAACGTGTTATTTAGAGGCTAAAACGAACGTTTTGCACAATTTTGCACTGGCACTGTAATTTTAACTTTTTTAAAAATTGGTCATGATAAACGTTTTTGCTGTTTTTACTGGAAAACTGCTGCAAACACTGCAAAATAGCAGTTTTCATAAAACGTGTTATTTAGAGGCTAAAACGAACGTTTTGCACAATTTTGCACTGGCACTGTAATTTTAACTTTTTTAAAAATTGGTCATGATAAACGTTTTTGCTGTTTTACCTGGAAAACTGCTGGAAACACTGCAAAATAGCAGTTTTCATAAAACGTGTTATTTAGAGGCTAAAACGAACGTTTTGCACAATTTTGCACTGGCACTGTAATTTTAACTTTTTTAAAATTGGTCATGATAAACGTTTTTGCTGTTTTTACTGGAAAACTGCTGCAAACACTGCAAAATAGCAGTTTTCATAAAACGTGTTATTTAGAGGCTAAAACGAACGTTTTGCACAATTTTGCACTGGCACTGTAATTTTAACTTTTTTAAAAATTGGTCATGATAAACGTTTTTGCTGTTTTTACTGGAAAACTGCTGCAAACACTGCAAAATAGCAGTTTTCATAAAACGTGTTATTTAGAGGCTAAAACGAACGTTTTGCACAATTTTGCACTGGCACTGTAATTTTAACTTTTTTAAAATTGGTCATGATAAACGTTTTTGCTGTTTTTACTGGAAAACTGCTGCAAACACTGCAAAATAGCAGTTTTCATAAAACGTGTTATTTAGAGGCTAAAACGAACGTTTTGCACAATTTTGCACTGGCACTGTAATTTTAACTTTTTTAAAAATTGGTCATGATAAACGTTTTTGCTGTTTTTACTGGAAAACTGCTGCAAACACTGCAAAATAGCAGTTTTCATAAAACGTGTTATTTAGAGGCTAAAACGAACGTTTTGCACAATTTTGCACTGGCACTGTAATTTTAACTTTTTTAAAAATTGGTCATGATAAACGTTTTTGCTGTTTTTACTGGAAAACTGCTGCAAACACTGCAAAATAGCAGTTTTCATAAAACGTGTTATTTAGAGGCTAAAACGAACGTTTTGCACAATTTTGCACTGGCACTGTAATTTTAACTTTTTTAAAAATTGGTCATGATAAACGTTTTTGCTGTTTTTACTGGAAAACTGCTGCAAACACTGCAAAATAGCAGTTTTCATAAAACGTGTTATTTAGAGGCTAAAACGAACGTTTTGCACAATTTTGCACTGGCACTGTAATTTTAACTTTTTTAAAAATGGTCATGATAAACGTTTTTGCTGTTTTTACTGGAAAACTGCTGCAAACACTGCAAAATAGCAGTTTTCATAAAACGTGTTATTTAGAGGCTAAAACGAACGTTTTGCACAATTTTGCACTGGCACTGTAATTTTAACTTTTTTAAAAATTGGTCATGATAAACGTTTTTGCTGTTTTTACTGGAAAACTGCTGCAAACACTGCAAAATAGCAGTTTTCATAAAACGTGTTATTTAGAGGCTAAAACGAACGTTTTGCACAATTTTGCACTGGCACTGTAATTTTAACTTTTTTAAAAATTGGTCATGATAAACGTTTTTGCTGTTTTTACTGGAAAACTGCTGCAAACACTGCAAAATAGCAGTTTTCATAAAACGTGTTATTTAGAGGCTAAAACGAACGTTTTGCACAATTTTGCACTGGCACTGTAATTTTAACTTTTTTAAAAATTGGTCATGATAAACGTTTTTGCTGTTTTTACTGGAAAACTGCTGCAAACACTGCAAAATAGCAGTTTTCATAAAACGTGTTATTTAGAGGCTAAAACGAACGTTTTGCACAATTTTGCACTGGCACTGTAATTTTAACTTTTTTAAAAATTGGTCATGATAAACGTTTTTGCTGTTTTTACTGGAAAACTGCTGCAAACACTGCAAAATAGCAGTTTTCATAAAACGTGTTATTTAGAGGCTAAAACGAACGTTTTGCACAATTTTGCACTGGCACTGTAATTTTAACTTTTTTAAAAATTGGTCATGATAAACGTTTTTGCTGTTTTTACTGGAAAACTGCTGCAAACACTGCAAAATAGCAGTTTTCATAAAACGTGTTATTTAGAGGCTAAAACGAACGTTTTGCACAATTTTGCACTGGCACTGTAATTTTAACTTTTTTAAAAATTGGTCATGATAAACGTTTTTGCTGTTTTTACTGGAAAACTGCTGCAAACACTGCAAAATAGCAGTTTTCATAAAACGTGTTATTTAGAGGCTAAAACGAACGTTTTGCACAATTTTGCACTGGCACTGTAATTTTAACTTTTTTAAAAATTGGTCATGATAAACGTTTTTGCTGTTTTTACTGGAAAACTGCTGCAAACACTGCAAAATAGCAGTTTTCATAAAACGTGTTATTTAGAGGCTAAAACGAACGTTTTGCACAATTTTGCACTGGCACTGTAATTTTAACTTTTTTAAAAATTGGTCATGATAAACGTTTTTGCTGTTTTTACTGGAAAACTGCTGCAAACACTGCAAAATAGCAGTTTTCATAAAACGTGTTATTTAGAGGCTAAAACGAACGTTTTGCACAATTTTGCACTGGCACTGTAATTTTAACTTTTTTAAAAATTGGTCATGATAAACGTTTTTGCTGTTTTTACTGGAAAACTGCTGCAAACACTGCAAAATAGCAGTTTTCATAAAACGTGTTATTTAGAGGCTAAAACGAACGTTTTGCACAATTTTGCACTGGCACTGTAATTTTAACTTTTTTAAAAATTGGTCATGATAAACGTTTTTGCTGTTTTTACTGGAAAACTGCTGCAAACACTGCAAAATAGCAGTTTTCATAAAACGTGTTATTTAGAGGCTAAAACGAACGTTTTGCACAATTTTGCACTGGCACTGTAATTTTAACTTTTTTAAAAATTGGTCATGATAAACGTTTTTGCTGTTTTTACTGGAAAACTGCTGCAAACACTGCAAAATAGCAGTTTTCATAAAACGTGTTATTTAGAGGCTAAAACGAACGTTTTGCACAATTTTGCACTGGCACTGTAATTTTAACTTTTTTAAAAATTGGTCATGATAAACGTTTTTGCTGTTTTTACTGGAAAACTGCTGCAAACACTGCAAAATAGCAGTTTTCATAAAACGTGTTATTTAGAGGCTAAAACGAACGTTTTGCACAATTTTGCACTGGCACTGTAATTTTAACTTTTTTAAAAATTGGTCATGATAAACGTTTTTGCTGTTTTTACTGGAAAACTGCTGCAAACACTGCAAAATAGCAGTTTTCATAAAACGTGTTATTTAGAGGCTAAAACGAACGTTTTGCACAATTTTGCACTGGCACTGTAATTTTAACTTTTTTAAAAATTGGTCATGATAAACGTTTTTGCTGTTTTTACTGGAAAACTGCTGCAAACACTGCAAAATAGCAGTTTTATAAAACGTGTTATTTAGAGGCTAAAATGACGTTTTGCACAATTTTGCACTGGCACTGTAATTTTAACTTTTTTAAAAATTGGTCATGATAAACGTTTTTGCTGTTTTTACTGGAAACTGCTGCAAACACTGCAAAATAGCAGTTTTCATAAAACGTGTTATTTAGAGGCTAAAACGAACGTTTTGCACAATTTTGCACTGGCACTGTAATTTTAACTTTTTTAAAAATTGGTCATGATAAACGTTTTGCTGTTTTTACTGGAAAACTGCTGCAAACACTGCAAAATAGCAGTTTTCATAAAACGTGTTATTTAGAGGCTAAAACGAACGTTTTGCACAATTTTGCACTGGCACTGTAATTTTAACTTTTTTAAAAATTGGTCATGATAAACGTTTTTGCTGTTTTTACTGGAAAACTGCTGCAAACACTGCAAAATAGCAGTTTTCATAAAACGTGTTATTTAGAGGCTAAAACGAACGTTTTGCACAATTTTGCACTGGCACTGTAATTTTAACTTTTTTAAAAATTGGTCATGATAAACGTTTTTGCTGTTTTTACTGGAAAACTGCCTCAAACACTGCAAAATAGCAATTTTCATAAAACGTGTTATTTAGAGGCTAAAACGAACGTTTTGCACAATTTTGCACTGGCACTGTAATTTTAACTTTTTTAAAAATTGGTCATGATAAACGTTTGTGCTGTTTTTACTGGGAAACTGCTGCAAACACTGCAAAATAGCAGTTTTCATAAAACGTGTTATTTAGAGGCTAAAACGAACGTTTTGCACAATTTTGCACTGGCACTGTAATTTTAACTTTTTTAAAAATTGGTCATGATAAACGTTTTTGCTTTTTTTACTGGAAAACTGCTGCAAACACTGCAAAATAGCAGTTTTCATAAAACGTGTTATTTAGAGGCTAAAACGAACGTTTTGCACAATTTTGCACTGGCACTGTAATTTTAACTTTTTTAAAAATTGGTCATGATAAACGTTTTTGCTGTTTTTACTGGAAAACTGCTGCAAACACTGCAAAATAGCAGTTTTCATAAAACGTGTTATTTAGAGGCTAAACGAACGTTTTGCACAATTTTGCACTGGCACTGTAATTTTAACTTTTTTAAAAATTGGTCATGATAAACGTTTTTGCTGTTTTTACTGGAAAACTGCTGCAAACACTGCGAAATAGCAGTTTTCATAAAACGTGTTATTTAGAGGCTAAAACGAACGTTTTGCACAATTTTGCACTGGCACTGTAATTTTAACTTTTTTAAAAATTGGTCATGATAAACGTTTTTGCTGTTTTTACTGGAAAACTGCTGCAAACACTGCAAAATAGCAGTTTTCATAAAACGTGTTATTTAGAGGCTAAAACGAACGTTTTGCACAATTTTGCACTGGCACTGTAATGTTAACTTTTTTAAAAATTGGTCATGATAAACGTTTTTGCTGTTTTTACTGGAAAACTGCTGCAAACACTGCAAAATAGCAGTTTTCATAAAACGTGTTATTTAGAGGCTAAAACGAACGTTTTGCACAATTTTGCACTGGCACTGTAATTTTAACTTTTTTAAAAATTGTTCATGATAAACGTTTTTGCTGTTTTTACTGGAAAACTGCTGCAAACACTGCAAAATAGCAGTTTTCATAAAACGTGTTATTTAGAGGCTAAAACGAACGTTTTGCACAATTTTGCACTGGCACTGTAATTTTAACTTTTTTAAAAATTGGTCAGATAAACGTTTTGCTGTTTTTTACTGGAAAACTGCTGCAAACACTGCAAAATAGCAGTTTTCATAAAACGTGTTATTTAGAGGCTAAAACGAACGTTTGCACAATTTTGCACTGGCACTGTAATTTTAACTTTTTTAAAAATTGGTCATTATAAACGTTTTTGCTGTTTTTACTGGAAAACTGCTGCAAACACTGCAAAATAGCAGTTTTCATAAAACGTGTTATTTAGAGGCTAAACGAACGTTTTGCACAATTTTGCACTGGCACTGTAATTTTAACTTTTTTAAAAATTGGTCATGATAAACGTTTTGCTGTTTTTACTGGAAAACTGCTGCAAACACTGCAAAATAGCAGTTTTCATAAAACGTGTTATTTAGAGGCTAAAACGAACGTTTTGCACAATTTTGCACTGGCACTGTAATTTTAACTTTTTTAAAAATTGGTCAAGATAAACGTTTTTGCTGTTTTTACTGGAAAACTGCTGCAAACACTGCAAAATAGCAGTTTTCATAAAACGTGTTAGTTAGAGGCTAAAACGAACGTTTTGCACAATTTTGCACTGGCACTGTAATTTTAACTTTTTTAAAAATTGGTCATGATAAACACTTTCGCCCTTTTTACTGGAAAACTGCTGCAAACACTGCAAAATAGCAGTTTTCATAAAACGTGTTATTTAGAGGCTAAAACGAACGTTTTGCACAATTTTGCACTGGCACTGTAATTTTAACTTTTTTAAAAATTGGTCATGATAAACGTTTTTGCTGTTTTTACTGGAAAACTGCTGCAAACACTGCAAAATAGCAGTTTTCATAAAACGTGTTATTTAGAGGCTAAAACGAACGTTTTGCACAATTTTGCACTGGCACTGTAATTTTAACTTTTTTAAAAATTGGTCTTGATAAATGTTTTTGCTGTTTTTACTGGAAAACTGCTGCAAACACTGCAAAATAGCAGTTTTCATAAAACGTGTTATTTAGAGGCTAAAACGAACGTTTTGCACAATTTTGCACTGGCACTTTAATTTTAACTTTTTTAAAAATTGGGTCTTGATAACGTTTCTTGCTGTATTTTTACTGGAAAACGGCTGGCCAAAAAACCACTGCAGAAATAGCAGTTTTCATAAAACGTGTTATTTAGAGGCTAAAACGAACGTTTTTGCACAATTTTTGCACTGGCACTGTAATTTTGAACCATGTTTTTTTAAAAATTGGTCAATGATTAAAACGTTTTTGCTGTGTTTTAAGCTGGAAATACTGCTGCAAACACTGCGAAATAACAGTTTTGTCATAAAACGTGTTATTTAGAAAAAGGCTAGAAACGAAAGAAACGTTTTGCACAATTTTGCACTGGCACTGTAATTTTAACTTTTTTAAACAATTGGTCAGGTAGAAACGTTTTTGCTGGTTTTTTTACTGAAAACTGCTGCAAACACTGCAAAAATAGCAGTTTTTTTCATCATAAAACGTGTTATTTAGAGGCTAAAACGCAACGTTTTTTGCAACAATTTTTGCACTGGCACTGTAATTTTAACTTGTTTTTTTTTAAAAAGTTGGTCATGATAAACGTTTGTTGCTGTTTTTACTGGAAAACTGCTGCAAACACTGGCAAAATAGCAGTTGTTCATAAAACGTGTTATTTAAGAGGCTAAAAACGAACGTTTTGCGACAATTTTGCACTGGCAACGGTAATGTTTAACTTATTATAAAAATTGGTCATGATAAACTAGTTTTTGCTGTTTTTTACTGGAAAAACTGCTGCAAAACACTGCAAAATAGCAGTTTTTCCATAAAACGCGTTATTTACGAGCGCATAAAACGAACGGTTTTGCACAATTTTGCACTGGCACTGTAATTTTAACTTTTTTTAAAAATTGGTCTGAACAAACTGTTTTTGCTGTTTTTACTGGAAAACTGCTGCAAACACTGCAAAATAGCAAGTTTTCATAAAACGTGTTCTTTTAGCTGGCTAAAACGAAACGTTTTGCACAAGTTTTGCACTGGCACTGTAATTTTAACTTTTTTAAAAATTGGTCATGATAAACGTTTTTTTGAACTGTTTTTACTGGAAAACTGCTGGCAAACACTGGCAAAATAGCAGTTTTCATAAAACGTGTTATTTAGGAGGCTAAAACGAACGATTTTTGGGCACAATTTTGCACTGGCACTGTAATTTTAAAACCTTTTTTAAAAATTGGTCATGATAAAAAGAGTTTTGCTGTTTTTACTGGAAAACTGGCTGCAAAACACTGCAAAATAGCAGTTTTCATAAAACGTGTTATTTAGAACTAAAACGAACGTTGTTGCACAATTTTGCACTGGCACTGTAAGTTTTAAACTTTTTGTAAAAATTGGTCATGATAAACGTTATTTGCTGTTTTTAAACTGGAAAACAGCTGCAAACAAACTTCAAAATAGCAGTTTTTCATAAAACGGTTTATTTAGAGGGCCTCAAACGAACGTTTTGTGCACAATTTTGCACTGGCACTGTAAATTTTACACTTTTTTAAAAATTGGGGTCATGATAAACGTTTTTTGCTGTTTGTTTACTGGAAAACGGCTGCAAACAGTGCAAAGTAGCAGTTTTCATAAAACGTGTTATTTAGAGGCTAAAACGAACGTTTTGCCACAATTTTGCACTTGGCACTGTAATTTTAAGCTTTTTTAAAAATTTGGTCAGGATAAACGTTTTTTGCTGTTTTTGGCTAAAAAACTGCTGCAAACACTGCAAATAGCAAGTTTTCATAAAACGTGTTATTTAGAGGCTAAAACGAACGTTTTGCACAAAAAAACCCTTTTGCACTAACACTGTAATTTTAACGTTTTTAAAAATTGGTTCATGATAAACGTGTTTGCATGTTTTTACTGGCAAAACTGCTGCAAACACTTGCAAACATAGGTAGTTTTTCATAAAACGTGTTATTTAGAGGCTAAAACGAACGTTTTTGCCACAAGTTTGCACTGGCAACTGGTAATTTATAACTTTTTTAAAAAGTGGTTCTTGATAAACGTTTTTGCTGTTGTTTACTGGACAAACTGCTGCAAAGCACTGCAAAATAAGGCAGGTTTTCCATAAAACGTGTTATTTAGAGGCTAAAACGGAAACGTTTTGCACAATTGCATTGCACTGGCACTGGTAAATTTTTAACTTTTTTAAAAATTGGTCATGATAAACGTTTTTTGCTGTTTTTTTACTGGAAAACTGCTGCAAACACTGCGAAAATAGCAGTTTTCATAAAACGTGTTTTGTAGACGCTAAAACGAACGTTTTTGCACAATTTTGCACTGGCACTGTAATTTTAACTGTTTTTAAAAATTGGTCTTGATAAACGTTTTTGCTGTGGTTTACTGGAAAAACTGCTGCAAACACTGTGCAAAAAATAGCAGTGTTTGTCATAAAAGCGTGTTATTTAGAGGCTGAAAACGAACGTGTTTTTGCACAATTTTGCACTGGCACTGGTAATGTTAACTTTTTATAATAAGATTGGTCATGATAAACGTTTTTGCTGTTTCTACTGGAAAACCTGCTGCAAACACTTTGGCAAAATACGCAGTTTTCATAAAACGTGTTATTTAGATGGCGTAAAACGAACGTTTTGTGGCACAAGTTTTGCACTGGCACTGTAATTTGTAACTTTTTTCAAAATTGGTCATGATAAACTTTTTTGCTGCGTTTACTGGAAAAACTGCTGCAAACACTGCAAAATAGCAGTTTGTCCTAAAAACGTGTTATTTAGAGGCTCGAACGAACGTTTTATGCACAATTTTTGCACTGGCACTGTAATTTTAACTTTTTTAAAAATTGGTCCTTGATACACGTTTTTGCTGTTTTTACTGGAAAACCGCTTGCAAACACTGCACAATAGCAGTTTTTCAATAAAACGGGTTATTTAGGGCTAAAACGAACGTTTTTGCACAATTTTGCACTGGCACCTGTAATTTTAACTTTTATAAAAATTGGTCATGCTAAACGACTTTTGCTGTTTTTACTGGAAAACTGCTGCAAACAACTGCAAAATAGCAAGTTTTCGATAAAACGTTTTAGTTTAGAGGCTAAAACGAACGTTTTGAACGAATTTGCAATGGCAGCTGTAATTTTAACTTTTTTAAAAATTGGGGTCAGGATAAACCTTTTTGCTTTTTTAACTGGAAAACTGCTGCAAACACTAGCAAAATAGCCTTTTTCATAAAACGTGTTATTTAGAGGCTAAAACGAACGTTTTGCACAATTTTGCACTGGCACTGTAGTTTTAATTTTTTTAAAAATTGGTCATGATAAAACGTGTTTTGCTGTTTTTACTGAAACACTGCTGCAAACACGGGCAAAATAGTAGTTTTCATAAAACGTGAAGAGGCTAAAACGAACGTTTTGCACAATTTTGCACTGGCACTGTAATTTTAACTTTTTTAAAAATTGGTCATGATAAACGTTTTTGCTGTTTTTACTGGAAAACTGCTGCAAACACTGCAAAATAGCAGTTTTCATAAAACGTGTTATTTAGAGGCTAAAACGAACGTTTTGCACAATTTTGCACTGGCACTGTAATTTTAACTTTTTTAAAAATTGGTCATGATAAACGTTTTTGCTGTTTTTACTGGAAAACTGCTGCAAACACTGCAAAATAGCAGTTTTCATAAAACGTGTTATTTAGAGGCTAAAACGAACGTTTTGCACAATTTTGCACTGGCACTGTAATTTTAACTTTTTTAAAAATTGGTCATGATAAACGTTTTTGCTGTTTTTACTGGAAAACTGCTGCAAACACTGCAAAATAGCAGTTTTCATAAAACGTGTTATTTAGAGGCTAAAACGAACGTTTTGCACAATTTTGCACTGGCACTGTAATTTTAACTTTTTTAAAAATTGGTCATGATAAACGTTTTTGCTGTTTTTACTGGAAAACTGCTGCAAACACTGCAAAATAGCAGTTTTCATAAAACGTGTTATTTAGAGGCTAAAACGAACGTTTTGCACAATTTTGCACTGGCACTGTAATTTTAACTTTTTTAAAAATTGGTCATGATAAACGTTTTTGCTGTTTTTACTGGAAAACTGCTGCAAACACTGCAAAATAGCAGTTTTCATAAAACGTGTTATTTAGAGGCTAAAACGAACGTTTTGCACAATTTTGCACTGGCACTGTAATTTTAACTTTTTTAAAATTTGTCATGATAAACGTTTTTGCTGTTTTTACTGGAAAACTGCTGCAAACACTGCAAAATAGCAGTTTTCATAAAACGTGTTATTTAGAGGCTAAAACGAACGTTTTGCACAATTTTGCACTGGCACTGTAATTTTAACTTTTTTAAAAATTGGTCATGATAAACGTTTTTGCTGTTTTTACTGGAAAACTGCTGCAAACACTGCAAAATAGCAGTTTTCATAAAACGTGTTATTTAGAGGCTAAAACGAACGTTTTGCACAATTTTGCACTGGCACTGTAATTTTAACTTTTTTAAAAATTGGTCATGATAAACGTTTTTGCTGTTTTTACTGGAAAACTGCTGCAAACACTGCAAAATAGCAGTTTTCATAAAACGTGTTATTTAGAGGCTAAAACGAACGTTTTGCACAATTTTGCACTGGCACTGTAATTTTAACTTTTTTAAAAATTGGTCATGATAAACGTTTTTGCTGTTTTTACTGGAAAACTGCTGCAAACACTGCAAAATAGCAGTTTTCATAAAACGTGTTATTTAGAGGCTAAAACGAACGTTTTGCACAATTTTGCACTGGCACTGTAATTTTAACTTTTTTAAAAATTGGTCATGATAAACGTTTTTGCTGTTTTTACTGGAAAACTGCTGCAAACACTGCAAAATAGCAGTTTTCATAAAACGTGTTATTTAGAGGCTAAAACGAACGTTTTGCACAATTTTGCACTGGCACTGTAATTTTAACTTTTTTAAAAATTGGTCATGATAAACGTTTTTGCTGTTTTTACTGGAAAACTGCTGCAAACACTGCAAAATAGCAGTTTTCATAAAACGTGTTATTTAGAGGCTAAAACGAACGTTTTGCACAATTTTGCACTGGCACTGTAATTTTAACTTTTTTAAAAATTGGTCATGATAAACGTTTTTGCTGTTTTTACTGGAAAACTGCTGCAAACACTGCAAAATAGCAGTTTTCATAAAACGTGTTATTTAGAGGCTAAAACGAACGTTTTGCACAATTTTGCACTGGCACTGTAATTTTAACTTTTTTAAAAATTGGTCATGATAAACGTTTTTGCTGTTTTTACTGGAAAACTGCTGCAAACACTGCAAAATAGCAGTTTTCATAAAACGTGTTATTTAGAGGCTAAAACGAACGTTTTGCACAATTTTGCACTGGCACTGTAATTTTAACTTTTTTAAAAATTGGTCATGATAAACGTTTTTGCTGTTTTTACTGGAAAACTGCTGCAAACACTGCAAAATAGCAGTTTTCATAAAACGTGTTATTTAGAGGCTAAAACGAACGTTTTGCACAATTTTGCACTGGCACTGTAATTTTAACTTTTTTAAAAATTGGTCATGATAAACGTTTTTGCTGTTTTTACTGGAAAACTGCTGCAAACACTGCAAAATAGCAGTTTTCATAAAACGTGTTATTTAGAGGCTAAAACGAACGTTTTGCACAATTTTGCACTGGCACTGTAATTTTAACTTTTTTAAAAATTGGTCATGATAAACGTTTTTGCTGTTTTTACTGGAAAACTGCTGCAAACACTGCAAAATAGCAGTTTTCATAAAACGTGTTATTTAGAGGCTAAAACGAACGTTTTGCACAATTTTGCACTGGCACTGTAATTTTAACTTTTTTAAAAATTGGTCATGATAAACGTTTTTGCTGTTTTTACTGGAAAACTGCTGCAAACACTGCAAAATAGCAGTTTTCATAAAACGTGTTATTTAGAGGCTAAAACGAACGTTTTGCACAATTTTGCACTGGCACTGTAATTTTAACTTTTTTAAAAATTGGTCATGATAAACGTTTTTGCTGTTTTTACTGGAAAACTGCTGCAAACACTGCAAAATAGCAGTTTTCATAAAACGTGTTATTTAGAGGCTAAAACGAACGTTTTGCACAATTTTGCACTGGCACTGTAATTTTAACTTTTTTAAAAATTGGTCATGATAAACGTTTTTGCTGTTTTTACTGGAAAACTGCTGCAAACACTGCAAAATAGCAGTTTTCATAAAACGTGTTATTTAGAGGCTAAAACGAACGTTTTGCACAATTTTGCACTGGCACTGTAATTTTAACTTTTTTAAAAATTGGTCATGATAAACGTTTTTGCTGTTTTTACTGGAAAACTGCTGCAAACACTGCAAAATAGCAGTTTTCATAAAACGTGTTATTTAGAGGCTAAAACGAACGTTTTGCACAATTTTGCACTGGCACTGTAATTTTAACTTTTTTAAAAATTGGTCATGATAAACGTTTTTGCTGTTTTTACTGGAAAACTGCTGCAAACACTGCAAAATAGCAGTTTTCATAAAACGTGTTATTTAGAGGCTAAAACGAACGTTTTGCACAATTTTGCACTGGCACTGTAATTTTAACTTTTTTAAAAATTGGTCATGATAAACGTTTTTGCTGTTTTTACTGGAAAACTGCTGCAAACACTGCAAAATAGCAGTTTTCATAAAACGTGTTATTTAGAGGCTAAAACGAACGTTTTGCACAATTTTGCACTGGCACTGTAATTTTAACTTTTTTAAAAATTGGTCATGATAAACGTTTTTGCTGTTTTTACTGGAAAACTGCTGCAAACACTGCAAAATAGCAGTTTTCATAAAACGTGTTATTTAGAGGCTAAAACGAACGTTTTGCACAATTTTGCACTGGCACTGTAATTTTAACTTTTTTAAAAATTGGTCATGATAAACGTTTTTGCTGTTTTTACTGGAAAACTGCTGCAAACACTGCAAAATAGCAGTTTTCATAAAACGTGTTATTTAGAGGCTAAAACGAACGTTTTGCACAATTTTGCACTGGCACTGTAATTTTAACTTTTTTAAAATTGGTCATGATAAACGTTTTTGCTGTTTTTACTGGAAAACTGCTGCAAACACTGCAAAATAGCAGTTTTCATAAAACGTGTTATTTAGAGGCTAAAACGAACGTTTTGCACAATTTTGCACTGGCACTGTAATTTTAACTTTTTTAAAAATTGGTCATGATAAACGTTTTTGCTGTTTTTACTGGAAAACTGCTGCAAACACTGCAAAATAGCAGTTTTCATAAAACGTGTTATTTAGAGGCTAAAACGAACGTTTTGCACAATTTTGCACTGGCACTGTAATTTTAACTTTTTTAAAAATTGGTCATGATAAACGTTTTTGCTGTTTTTACTGGAAAACTGCTGCAAACACTGCAAAATAGCAGTTTTCATAAAACGTGTTATTTAGAGGCTAAAACGAACGTTTTGCACAATTTTGCACTGGCACTGTAATTTTAACTTTTTTAAAAATTGGTCATGATAAACGTTTTTGCTGTTTTTACTGGAAAACTGCTGCAAACACTGCAAAATAGCAGTTTTCATAAAACGTGTTATTTAGAGGCTAAAACGAACGTTTTGCACAATTTTGCACTGGCACTGTAATTTTAACTTTTTTAAAAATTGGTCATGATAAACGTTTTTGCTGTTTTTACTGGAAAACTGCTGCAAACACTGCAAAATAGCAGTTTTCATAAAACGTGTTATTTAGAGGCTAAAACGAACGTTTTGCACAATTTTGCACTGGCACTGTAATTTTAACTTTTTTAAAAATTGGTCATGATAAACGTTTTTGCTGTTTTTACTGGAAAACTGCTGCAAACACTGCAAAATAGCAGTTTTCATAAAACGTGTTATTTAGAGGCTAAAACGAACGTTTTGCACAATTTTGCACTGGCACTGTAATTTTAACTTTTTTAAAAATTGGTCATGATAAACGTTTTTGCTGTTTTTACTGGAAAACTGCTGCAAACACTGCAAAATAGCAGTTTTCATAAAACGTGTTATTTAGAGGCTAAAACGAACGTTTTGCACAATTTTGCACTGGCACTGTAATTTTAACTTTTTTAAAAATTGGTCATGATAAACGTTTTTGCTGTTTTTACTGGAAAACTGCTGCAAACACTGCAAAATAGCAGTTTTCATAAAACGTGTTATTTAGAGGCTAAAACGAACGTTTTGCACAATTTTGCACTGGCACTGTAATTTTAACTTTTTTAAAAATTGGTCATGATAAACGTTTTTGCTGTTTTTACTGGAAAACTGCTGCAAACACTGCAAAATAGCAGTTTTCATAAAACGTGTTATTTAGAGGCTAAAACGAACGTTTTGCACAATTTTGCACTGGCACTGTAATTTTAACTTTTTTAAAAATTGGTCATGATAAACGTTTTTGCTGTTTTTACTGGAAAACTGCTGCAAACACTGCAAAATAGCAGTTTTCATAAAACGTGTTATTTAGAGGCTAAAACGAACGTTTTGCACAATTTTGCACTGGCACTGTAATTTTAACTTTTTTAAAAATTGGTCATGATAAACGTTTTTGCTGTTTTTACTGGAAAACTGCTGCAAACACTGCAAAATAGCAGTTTTCATAAAACGTGTTATTTAGAGGCTAAAACGAACGTTTTGCACAATTTTGCACTGGCACTGTAATTTTAACTTTTTTAAAAATTGGTCATGATAAACGTTTTTGCTGTTTTTACTGGAAAACTGCTGCAAACACTGCAAAATAGCAGTTTTCATAAAACGTGTTATTTAGAGGCTAAAACGAACGTTTTGCACAATTTTGCACTGGCACTGTAATTTTAACTTTTTTAAAAATTGGTCATGATAAACGTTTTTGCTGTTTTTACTGGAAAACTGCTGCAAACACTGCAAAATAGCAGTTTTCATAAAACGTGTTATTTAGAGGCTAAAACGAACGTTTTGCACAATTTTGCACTGGCACTGTAATTTTAACTTTTTTAAAAATTGGTCATGATAAACGTTTTTGCTGTTTTTACTGGAAAACTGCTGCAAACACTGCAAAATAGCAGTTTTCATAAAACGTGTTATTTAGAGGCTAAAACGAACGTTTTGCACAATTTTGCACTGGCACTGTAATTTTAACTTTTTTAAAAATTGGTCATGATAAACGTTTTTGCTGTTTTTACTGGAAAACTGCTGCAAACACTGCAAAATAGCAGTTTTCATAAAACGTGTTATTTAGAGGCTAAAACGAACGTTTTGCACAATTTTGCACTGGCACTGTAATTTTAACTTTTTTAAAAATTGGTCATGATAAACGTTTTTGCTGTTTTTACTGGAAAACTGCTGCAAACACTGCAAAATAGCAGTTTTCATAAAACGTGTTATTTAGAGGCTAAAACGAACGTTTTGCACAATTTTGCACTGGCACTGTAATTTTAACTTTTTTAAAAATTGGTCATGATAAACGTTTTTGCTGTTTTTACTGGAAAACTGCTGCAAACACTGCAAAATAGCAGTTTTCATAAAACGTGTTATTTAGAGGCTAAAACGAACGTTTTGCACAATTTTGCACTGGCACTGTAATTTTAACTTTTTTAAAAATTGGTCATGATAAACGTTTTTGCTGTTTTTACTGGAAAACTGCTGCAAACACTGCAAAATAGCAGTTTTCATAAAACGTGTTATTTAGAGGCTAAAACGAACGTTTTGCACAATTTTGCACTGGCACTGTAATTTTAACTTTTTTAAAAATTGGTCATGATAAACGTTTTTGCTGTTTTTACTGGAAAACTGCTGCAAACACTGCAAAATAGCAGTTTTCATAAAACGTGTTATTTAGAGGCTAAAACGAACGTTTTGCACAATTTTGCACTGGCACTGTAATTTTAACTTTTTTAAAAATTGGTCATGATAAACGTTTTTGCTGTTTTTACTGGAAAACTGCTGCAAACACTGCAAAATAGCAGTTTTCATAAAACGTGTTATTTAGAGGCTAAAACGAACGTTTTGCACAATTTTGCACTGGCACTGTAATTTTAACTTTTTTAAAAATTGGTCATGATAAACGTTTTTGCTGTTTTTACTGGAAAACTGCTGCAAACACTGCAAAATAGCAGTTTTCATAAAACGTGTTATTTAGAGGCTAAAACGAACGTTTTGCACAATTTTGCACTGGCACTGTAATTTTAACTTTTTTAAAAATTGGTCATGATAAACGTTTTTGCTGTTTTTACTGGAAAACTGCTGCAAACACTGCAAAATAGCAGTTTTCATAAAACGTGTTATTTAGAGGCTAAAACGAACGTTTTGCACAATTTTGCACTGGCACTGTAATTTTAACTTTTTTAAAAATTGGTCATGATAAACGTTTTTGCTGTTTTTACTGGAAAACTGCTGCAAACACTGCAAAATAGCAGTTTTCATAAAACGTGTTATTTAGAGGCTAAAACGAACGTTTTGCACAATTTTGCACTGGCACTGTAATTTTAACTTTTTTAAAAATTGGTCATGATAAACGTTTTTGCTGTTTTTACTGGAAAACTGCTGCAAACACTGCAAAATAGCAGTTTTCATAAAACGTGTTATTTAGAGGCTAAAACGAACGTTTTGCACAATTTTGCACTGGCACTGTAATTTTAACTTTTTTAAAAATTGGTCATGATAAACGTTTTTGCTGTTTTTACTGGAAAACTGCTGCAAACACTGCAAAATAGCAGTTTTCATAAAACGTGTTATTTAGAGGCTAAAACGAACGTTTTGCACAATTTTGCACTGGCACTGTAATTTTAACTTTTTTAAAAATTGGTCATGATAAACGTTTTTGCTGTTTTTACTGGAAAACTGCTGCAAACACTGCAAAATAGCAGTTTTCATAAAACGTGTTATTTAGAGGCTAAAACGAACGTTTTGCACAATTTTGCACTGGCACTGTAATTTTAACTTTTTTAAAAATTGGTCATGATAAACGTTTTTGCTGTTTTTACTGGAAAACTGCTGCAAACACTGCAAAATAGCAGTTTTCATAAAACGTGTTATTTAGAGGCTAAAACGAACGTTTTGCACAATTTTGCACTGGCACTGTAATTTTAACTTTTTTAAAAATTGGTCATGATAAACGTTTTTGCTGTTTTTACTGGAAAACTGCTGCAAACACTGCAAAATAGCAGTTTTCATAAAACGTGTTATTTAGAGGCTAAAACGAACGTTTTGCACAATTTTGCACTGGCACTGTAATTTTAACTTTTTTAAAAATTGGTCATGATAAACGTTTTTGCTGTTTTTACTGGAAAACTGCTGCAAACACTGCAAAATAGCAGTTTTCATAAAACGTGTTATTTAGAGGCTAAAACGAACGTTTTGCACAATTTTGCACTGGCACTGTAATTTTAACTTTTTTAAAAATTGGTCATGATAAACGTTTTTGCTGTTTTTACTGGAAAACTGCTGCAAACACTGCAAAATAGCAGTTTTCATAAAACGTGTTATTTAGAGGCTAAAACGAACGTTTTGCACAATTTTGCACTGGCACTGTAATTTTAACTTTTTTAAAAATTGGTCATGATAAACGTTTTTGCTGTTTTTACTGGAAAACTGCTGCAAACACTGCAAAATAGCAGTTTTCATAAAACGTGTTATTTAGAGGCTAAAACGAACGTTTTGCACAATTTTGCACTGGCACTGTAATTTTAACTTTTTTAAAAATTGGTCATGATAAACGTTTTTGCTGTTTTTACTGGAAAACTGCTGCAAACACTGCAAAATAGCAGTTTTCATAAAACGTGTTATTTAGAGGCTAAAACGAACGTTTTGCACAATTTTGCACTGGCACTGTAATTTTAACTTTTTTAAAAATTGGTCATGATAAACGTTTTTGCTGTTTTTACTGGAAAACTGCTGCAAACACTGCAAAATAGCAGTTTTCATAAAACGTGTTATTTAGAGGCTAAAACGAACGTTTTGCACAATTTTGCACTGGCACTGTAATTTTAACTTTTTTAAAAATTGGTCATGATAAACGTTTTTGCTGTTTTTACTGGAAAACTGCTGCAAACACTGCAAAATAGCAGTTTTCATAAAACGTGTTATTTAGAGGCTAAAACGAACGTTTTGCACAATTTTGCACTGGCACTGTAATTTTAACTTTTTTAAAAATTGGTCATGATAAACGTTTTTGCTGTTTTTACTGGAAAACTGCTGCAAACACTGCAAAATAGCAGTTTTCATAAAACGTGTTATTTAGAGGCTAAAACGAACGTTTTGCACAATTTTGCACTGGCACTGTAATTTTAACTTTTTTAAAAATTGGTCATGATAAACGTTTTTGCTGTTTTTACTGGAAAACTGCTGCAAACACTGCAAAATAGCAGTTTTCATAAAACGTGTTATTTAGAGGCTAAAACGAACGTTTTGCACAATTTTGCACTGGCACTGTAATTTTAACTTTTTTAAAAATTGGTCATGATAAACGTTTTTGCTGTTTTTACTGGAAAACTGCTGCAAACACTGCAAAATAGCAGTTTTCATAAAACGTGTTATTTAGAGGCTAAAACGAACGTTTTGCACAATTTTGCACTGGCACTGTAATTTTAACTTTTTTAAAAATTGGTCATGATAAACGTTTTTGCTGTTTTTACTGGAAAACTGCTGCAAACACTGCAAAATAGCAGTTTTCATAAAACGTGTTATTTAGAGGCTAAAACGAACGTTTTGCACAATTTTGCACTGGCACTGTAATTTTAACTTTTTTAAAAATTGGTCATGATAAACGTTTTTGCTGTTTTTACTGGAAAACTGCTGCAAACACTGCAAAATAGCAGTTTTCATAAAACGTGTTATTTAGAGGCTAAAACGAACGTTTTGCACAATTTTGCACTGGCACTGTAATTTTAACTTTTTTAAAAATTGGTCATGATAAACGTTTTTGCTGTTTTTACTGGAAAACTGCTGCAAACACTGCAAAATAGCAGTTTTCATAAAACGTGTTATTTAGAGGCTAAAACGAACGTTTTGCACAATTTTGCACTGGCACTGTAATTTTAACTTTTTTAAAAATTGGTCATGATAAACGTTTTTGCTGTTTTTACTGGAAAACTGCTGCAAACACTGCAAAATAGCAGTTTTCATAAAACGTGTTATTTAGAGGCTAAAACGAACGTTTTGCACAATTTTGCACTGGCACTGTAATTTTAACTTTTTTAAAAATTGGTCATGATAAACGTTTTTGCTGTTTTTACTGGAAAACTGCTGCAAACACTGCAAAATAGCAGTTTTCATAAAACGTGTTATTTAGAGGCTAAAACGAACGTTTTGCACAATTTTGCACTGGCACTGTAATTTTAACTTTTTTAAAAATTGGTCATGATAAACGTTTTTGCTGTTTTTACTGGAAAACTGCTGCAAACACTGCAAAATAGCAGTTTTCATAAAACGTGTTATTTAGAGGCTAAAACGAACGTTTTGCACAATTTTGCACTGGCACTGTAATTTTAACTTTTTTAAAAATTGGTCATGATAAACGTTTTTGCTGTTTTTACTGGAAAACTGCTGCAAACACTGCAAAATAGCAGTTTTCATAAAACGTGTTATTTAGAGGCTAAAACGAACGTTTTGCACAATTTTGCACTGGCACTGTAATTTTAACTTTTTTAAAAATTGGTCATGATAAACGTTTTTGCTGTTTTTACTGGAAAACTGCTGCAAACACTGCAAAATAGCAGTTTTCATAAAACGTGTTATTTAGAGGCTAAAACGAACGTTTTGCACAATTTTGCACTGGCACTGTAATTTTAACTTTTTTAAAAATTGGTCATGATAAACGTTTTTGCTGTTTTTACTGGAAAACTGCTGCAAACACTGCAAAATAGCAGTTTTCATAAAACGTGTTATTTAGAGGCTAAAACGAACGTTTTGCACAATTTTGCACTGGCACTGTAATTTTAACTTTTTTAAAAATTGGTCATGATAAACGTTTTTGCTGTTTTTACTGGAAAACTGCTGCAAACACTGCAAAATAGCAGTTTTCATAAAACGTGTTATTTAGAGGCTAAAACGAACGTTTTGCACAATTTTGCACTGGCACTGTAATTTTAACTTTTTTAAAAATTGGTCATGATAAACGTTTTTGCTGTTTTTACTGGAAAACTGCTGCAAACACTGCAAAATAGCAGTTTTCATAAAACGTGTTATTTAGAGGCTAAAACGAACGTTTTGCACAATTTTGCACTGGCACTGTAATTTTAACTTTTTTAAAAATTGGTCATGATAAACGTTTTTGCTGTTTTTACTGGAAAACTGCTGCAAACACTGCAAAATAGCAGTTTTCATAAAACGTGTTATTTAGAGGCTAAAACGAACGTTTTGCACAATTTTGCACTGGCACTGTAATTTTAACTTTTTTAAAAATTGGTCATGATAAACGTTTTTGCTGTTTTTACTGGAAAACTGCTGCAAACACTGCAAAATAGCAGTTTTCATAAAACGTGTTATTTAGAGGCTAAAACGAACGTTTTGCACAATTTTGCACTGGCACTGTAATTTTAACTTTTTTAAAAATTGGTCATGATAAACGTTTTTGCTGTTTTTACTGGAAAACTGCTGCAAACACTGCAAAATAGCAGTTTTCATAAAACGTGTTATTTAGAGGCTAAAACGAACGTTTTGCACAATTTTGCACTGGCACTGTAATTTTAACTTTTTTAAAAATTGGTCATGATAAACGTTTTTGCTGTTTTTACTGGAAAACTGCTGCAAACACTGCAAAATAGCAGTTTTCATAAAACGTGTTATTTAGAGGCTAAAACGAACGTTTTGCACAATTTTGCACTGGCACTGTAATTTTAACTTTTTTAAAAATTGGTCATGATAAACGTTTTTGCTGTTTTTACTGGAAAACTGCTGCAAACACTGCAAAATAGCAGTTTTCATAAAACGTGTTATTTAGAGGCTAAAACGAACGTTTTGCACAATTTTGCACTGGCACTGTAATTTTAACTTTTTTAAAAATTGGTCATGATAAACGTTTTTGCTGTTTTTACTGGAAAACTGCTGCAAACACTGCAAAATAGCAGTTTTCATAAAACGTGTTATTTAGAGGCTAAAACGAACGTTTTGCACAATTTTGCACTGGCACTGTAATTTTAACTTTTTTAAAAATTGGTCATGATAAACGTTTTTGCTGTTTTTACTGGAAAACTGCTGCAAACACTGCAAAATAGCAGTTTTCATAAAACGTGTTATTTAGAGGCTAAAACGAACGTTTTGCACAATTTTGCACTGGCACTGTAATTTTAACTTTTTTAAAAATTGGTCATGATAAACGTTTTTGCTGTTTTTACTGGAAAACTGCTGCAAACACTGCAAAATAGCAGTTTTCATAAAACGTGTTATTTAGAGGCTAAAACGAACGTTTTGCACAATTTTGCACTGGCACTGTAATTTTAACTTTTTTAAAAATTGGTCATGATAAACGTTTTTGCTGTTTTTACTGGAAAACTGCTGCAAACACTGCAAAATAGCAGTTTTCATAAAACGTGTTATTTAGAGGCTAAAACGAACGTTTTGCACAATTTTGCACTGGCACTGTAATTTTAACTTTTTTAAAAATTGGTCATGATAAACGTTTTTGCTGTTTTTACTGGAAAACTGCTGCAAACACTGCAAAATAGCAGTTTTCATAAAACGTGTTATTTAGAGGCTAAAACGAACGTTTTGCACAATTTTGCACTGGCACTGTAATTTTAACTTTTTTAAAAATTGGTCATGATAAACGTTTTTGCTGTTTTTACTGGAAAACTGCTGCAAACACTGCAAAATAGCAGTTTTCATAAAACGTGTTATTTAGAGGCTAAAACGAACGTTTTGCACAATTTTGCACTGGCACTGTAATTTTAACTTTTTTAAAAATTGGTCATGATAAACGTTTTTGCTGTTTTTACTGGAAAACTGCTGCAAACACTGCAAAATAGCAGTTTTCATAAAACGTGTTATTTAGAGGCTAAAACGAACGTTTTGCACAATTTTGCACTGGCACTGTAATTTTAACTTTTTTAAAAATTGGTCATGATAAACGTTTTTGCTGTTTTTACTGGAAAACTGCTGCAAACACTGCAAAATAGCAGTTTTCATAAAACGTGTTATTTAGAGGCTAAAACGAACGTTTTGCACAATTTTGCACTGGCACTGTAATTTTAACTTTTTTAAAAATTGGTCATGATAAACGTTTTTGCTGTTTTTACTGGAAAACTGCTGCAAACACTGCAAAATAGCAGTTTTCATAAAACGTGTTATTTAGAGGCTAAAACGAACGTTTTGCACAATTTTGCACTGGCACTGTAATTTTAACTTTTTTAAAAATTGGTCATGATAAACGTTTTTGCTGTTTTTACTGGAAAACTGCTGCAAACACTGCAAAATAGCAGTTTTCATAAAACGTGTTATTTAGAGGCTAAAACGAACGTTTTGCACAATTTTGCACTGGCACTGTAATTTTAACTTTTTTAAAATTGGTCATGATAAACGTTTTTGCTGTTTTTACTGGAAAACTGCTGCAAACACTGCAAAATAGCAGTTTTCATAAAACGTGTTATTTAGAGGCTAAAACGAACGTTTTGCACAATTTTGCACTGGCACTGTAATTTTAACTTTTTTAAAAATTGGTCATGATAAACGTTTTTGCTGTTTTTACTGGAAAACTGCTGCAAACACTGCAAAATAGCAGTTTTCATAAAACGTGTTATTTAGAGGCTAAAACGAACGTTTTGCACAATTTTGCACTGGCACTGTAATTTTAACTTTTTTAAAAATTGGTCATGATAAACGTTTTTGCTGTTTTTACTGGAAAACTGCTGCAAACACTGCAAAATAGCAGTTTTCATAAAACGTGTTATTTAGAGGCTAAAACGAACGTTTTGCACAATTTTGCACTGGCACTGTAATTTTAACTTTTTTAAAAATTGGTCATGATAAACGTTTTTGCTGTTTTTACTGGAAAACTGCTGCAAACACTGCAAAATAGCAGTTTTCATAAAACGTGTTATTTAGAGGCTAAAACGAACGTTTTGCACAATTTTGCACTGGCACTGTAATTTTAACTTTTTTAAAAATTGGTCATGATAAACGTTTTTGCTGTTTTTACTGGAAAACTGCTGCAAACACTGCAAAATAGCAGTTTTCATAAAACGTGTTATTTAGAGGCTAAAACGAACGTTTTGCACAATTTTGCACTGGCACTGTAATTTTAACTTTTTTAAAAATTGGTCATGATAAACGTTTTTGCTGTTTTTACTGGAAAACTGCTGCAAACACTGCAAAATAGCAGTTTTCATAAAACGTGTTATTTAGAGGCTAAAACGAACGTTTTGCACAATTTTGCACTGGCACTGTAATTTTAACTTTTTTAAAAATTGGTCATGATAAACGTTTTTGCTGTTTTTACTGGAAAACTGCTGCAAACACTGCAAAATAGCAGTTTTCATAAAACGTGTTATTTAGAGGCTAAAACGAACGTTTTGCACAATTTTGCACTGGCACTGTAATTTTAACTTTTTTAAAAATTGGTCATGATAAACGTTTTTGCTGTTTTTACTGGAAAACTGCTGCAAACACTGCAAAATAGCAGTTTTCATAAAACGTGTTATTTAGAGGCTAAAACGAACGTTTTGCACAATTTTGCACTGGCACTGTAATTTTAACTTTTTTAAAAATTGGTCATGATAAACGTTTTTGCTGTTTTTACTGGAAAACTGCTGCAAACACTGCAAAATAGCAGTTTTCATAAAACGTGTTATTTAGAGGCTAAAACGAACGTTTTGCACAATTTTGCACTGGCACTGTAATTTTAACTTTTTTAAAAATTGGTCATGATAAACGTTTTTGCTGTTTTTACTGGAAAACTGCTGCAAACACTGCAAAATAGCAGTTTTCATAAAACGTGTTATTTAGAGGCTAAAACGAACGTTTTGCACAATTTTGCACTGGCACTGTAATTTTAACTTTTTTAAAAATTGGTCATGATAAACGTTTTTGCTGTTTTTACTGGAAAACTGCTGCAAACACTGCAAAATAGCAGTTTTCATAAAACGTGTTATTTAGAGGCTAAAACGAACGTTTTGCACAATTTTGCACTGGCACTGTAATTTTAACTTTTTTAAAAATTGGTCATGATAAACGTTTTTGCTGTTTTTACTGGAAAACTGCTGCAAACACTGCAAAATAGCAGTTTTCATAAAACGTGTTATTTAGAGGCTAAAACGAACGTTTTGCACAATTTTGCACTGGCACTGTAATTTTAACTTTTTTAAAAATTGGTCATGATAAACGTTTTTGCTGTTTTTACTGGAAAACTGCTGCAAACACTGCAAAATAGCAGTTTTCATAAAACGTGTTATTTAGAGGCTAAAACGAACGTTTTGCACAATTTTGCACTGGCACTGTAATTTTAACTTTTTTAAAAATTGGTCATGATAAACGTTTTTGCTGTTTTTACTGGAAAACTGCTGCAAACACTGCAAAATAGCAGTTTTCATAAAACGTGTTATTTAGAGGCTAAAACGAACGTTTTGCACAATTTTGCACTGGCACTGTAATTTTAACTTTTTTAAAAATTGGTCATGATAAACGTTTTTGCTGTTTTTACTGGAAAACTGCTGCAAACACTGCAAAATAGCAGTTTTCATAAAACGTGTTATTTAGAGGCTAAAACGAACGTTTTGCACAATTTTGCACTGGCACTGTAATTTTAACTTTTTTAAAAATTGGTCATGATAAACGTTTTTGCTGTTTTTACTGGAAAACTGCTGCAAACACTGCAAAATAGCAGTTTTCATAAAACGTGTTATTTAGAGGCTAAAACGAACGTTTTGCACAATTTTGCACTGGCACTGTAATTTTAACTTTTTTAAAAATTGGTCATGATAAACGTTTTTGCTGTTTTTACTGGAAAACTGCTGCAAACACTGCAAAATAGCAGTTTTCATAAAACGTGTTATTTAGAGGCTAAAACGAACGTTTTGCACAATTTTGCACTGGCACTGTAATTTTAACTTTTTTAAAAATTGGTCATGATAAACGTTTTTGCTGTTTTTACTGGAAAACTGCTGCAAACACTGCAAAATAGCAGTTTTCATAAAACGTGTTATTTAGAGGCTAAAACGAACGTTTTGCACAATTTTGCACTGGCACTGTAATTTTAACTTTTTTAAAAATTGGTCATGATAAACGTTTTTGCTGTTTTTACTGGAAAACTGCTGCAAACACTGCAAAATAGCAGTTTTCATAAAACGTGTTATTTAGAGGCTAAAACGAACGTTTTGCACAATTTTGCACTGGCACTGTAATTTTAACTTTTTTAAAAATTGGTCATGATAAACGTTTTTGCTGTTTTTACTGGAAAACTGCTGCAAACACTGCAAAATAGCAGTTTTCATAAAACGTGTTATTTAGAGGCTAAAACGAACGTTTTGCACAATTTTGCACTGGCACTGTAATTTTAACTTTTTTAAAAATTGGTCATGATAAACGTTTTTGCTGTTTTTACTGGAAAACTGCTGCAAACACTGCAAAATAGCAGTTTTCATAAAACGTGTTATTTAGAGGCTAAAACGAACGTTTTGCACAATTTTGCACTGGCACTGTAATTTTAACTTTTTTAAAAATTGGTCATGATAAACGTTTTTGCTGTTTTTACTGGAAAACTGCTGCAAACACTGCAAAATAGCAGTTTTCATAAAACGTGTTATTTAGAGGCTAAAACGAACGTTTTGCACAATTTTGCACTGGCACTGTAATTTTAACTTTTTTAAAAATTGGTCATGATAAACGTTTTTGCTGTTTTTACTGGAAAACTGCTGCAAACACTGCAAAATAGCAGTTTTCATAAAACGTGTTATTTAGAGGCTAAAACGAACGTTTTGCACAATTTTGCACTGGCACTGTAATTTTAACTTTTTTAAAAATTGGTCATGATAAACGTTTTTGCTGTTTTTACTGGAAAACTGCTGCAAACACTGCAAAATAGCAGTTTTCATAAAACGTGTTATTTAGAGGCTAAAACGAACGTTTTGCACAATTTTGCACTGGCACTGTAATTTTAACTTTTTTAAAAATTGGTCATGATAAACGTTTTTGCTGTTTTTACTGGAAAACTGCTGCAAACACTGCAAAATAGCAGTTTTCATAAAACGTGTTATTTAGAGGCTAAAACGAACGTTTTGCACAATTTTGCACTGGCACTGTAATTTTAACTTTTTTAAAAATTGGTCATGATAAACGTTTTTGCTGTTTTTACTGGAAAACTGCTGCAAACACTGCAAAATAGCAGTTTTCATAAAACGTGTTATTTAGAGGCTAAAACGAACGTTTTGCACAATTTTGCACTGGCACTGTAATTTTAACTTTTTTAAAAATTGGTCATGATAAACGTTTTTGCTGTTTTTACTGGAAAACTGCTGCAAACACTGCAAAATAGCAGTTTTCATAAAACGTGTTATTTAGAGGCTAAAACGAACGTTTTGCACAATTTTGCACTGGCACTGTAATTTTAACTTTTTTAAAAATTGGTCATGATAAACGTTTTTGCTGTTTTTACTGGAAAACTGCTGCAAACACTGCAAAATAGCAGTTTTCATAAAACGTGTTATTTAGAGGCTAAAACGAACGTTTTGCACAATTTTGCACTGGCACTGTAATTTTAACTTTTTTAAAAATTGGTCATGATAAACGTTTTTGCTGTTTTTACTGGAAAACTGCTGCAAACACTGCAAAATAGCAGTTTTCATAAAACGTGTTATTTAGAGGCTAAAACGAACGTTTTGCACAATTTTGCACTGGCACTGTAATTTTAACTTTTTTAAAAATTGGTCATGATAAACGTTTTTGCTGTTTTTACTGGAAAACTGCTGCAAACACTGCAAAATAGCAGTTTTCATAAAACGTGTTATTTAGAGGCTAAAACGAACGTTTTGCACAATTTTGCACTGGCACTGTAATTTTAACTTTTTTAAAAATTGGTCATGATAAACGTTTTTGCTGTTTTTACTGGAAAACTGCTGCAAACACTGCAAAATAGCAGTTTTCATAAAACGTGTTATTTAGAGGCTAAAACGAACGTTTTGCACAATTTTGCACTGGCACTGTAATTTTAACTTTTTTAAAAATTGGTCATGATAAACGTTTTTGCTGTTTTTACTGGAAAACTGCTGCAAACACTGCAAAATAGCAGTTTTCATAAAACGTGTTATTTAGAGGCTAAAACGAACGTTTTGCACAATTTTGCACTGGCACTGTAATTTTAACTTTTTTAAAAATTGGTCATGATAAACGTTTTTGCTGTTTTTACTGGAAAACTGCTGCAAACACTGCAAAATAGCAGTTTTCATAAAACGTGTTATTTAGAGGCTAAAACGAACGTTTTGCACAATTTTGCACTGGCACTGTAATTTTAACTTTTTTAAAAATTGGTCATGATAAACGTTTTTGCTGTTTTTACTGGAAAACTGCTGCAAACACTGCAAAATAGCAGTTTTCATAAAACGTGTTATTTAGAGGCTAAAACGAACGTTTTGCACAATTTTGCACTGGCACTGTAATTTTAACTTTTTTAAAAATTGGTCATGATAAACGTTTTTGCTGTTTTTACTGGAAAACTGCTGCAAACACTGCAAAATAGCAGTTTTCATAAAACGTGTTATTTAGAGGCTAAAACGAACGTTTTGCACAATTTTGCACTGGCACTGTAATTTTAACTTTTTTAAAAATTGGTCATGATAAACGTTTTTGCTGTTTTTACTGGAAAACTGCTGCAAACACTGCAAAATAGCAGTTTTCATAAAACGTGTTATTTAGAGGCTAAAACGAACGTTTTGCACAATTTTGCACTGGCACTGTAATTTTAACTTTTTTAAAAATTGGTCATGATAAACGTTTTTGCTGTTTTTACTGGAAAACTGCTGCAAACACTGCAAAATAGCAGTTTTCATAAAACGTGTTATTTAGAGGCTAAAACGAACGTTTTGCACAATTTTGCACTGGCACTGTAATTTTAACTTTTTTAAAAATTGGTCATGATAAACGTTTTTGCTGTTTTTACTGGAAAACTGCTGCAAACACTGCAAAATAGCAGTTTTCATAAAACGTGTTATTTAGAGGCTAAAACGAACGTTTTGCACAATTTTGCACTGGCACTGTAATTTTAACTTTTTTAAAAATTGGTCATGATAAACGTTTTTGCTGTTTTTACTGGAAAACTGCTGCAAACACTGCAAAATAGCAGTTTTCATAAAACGTGTTATTTAGAGGCTAAAACGAACGTTTTGCACAATTTTGCACTGGCACTGTAATTTTAACTTTTTTAAAAATTGGTCATGATAAACGTTTTTGCTGTTTTTACTGGAAAACTGCTGCAAACACTGCAAAATAGCAGTTTTCATAAAACGTGTTATTTAGAGGCTAAAACGAACGTTTTGCACAATTTTGCACTGGCACTGTAATTTTAACTTTTTTAAAAATTGGTCATGATAAACGTTTTTGCTGTTTTTACTGGAAAACTGCTGCAAACACTGCAAAATAGCAGTTTTCATAAAACGTGTTATTTAGAGGCTAAAACGAACGTTTTGCACAATTTTGCACTGGCACTGTAATTTTAACTTTTTTAAAAATTGGTCATGATAAACGTTTTTGCTGTTTTTACTGGAAAACTGCTGCAAACACTGCAAAATAGCAGTTTTCATAAAACGTGTTATTTAGAGGCTAAAACGAACGTTTTGCACAATTTTGCACTGGCACTGTAATTTTAACTTTTTTAAAAATTGGTCATGATAAACGTTTTTGCTGTTTTTACTGGAAAACTGCTGCAAACACTGCAAAATAGCAGTTTTCATAAAACGTGTTATTTAGAGGCTAAAACGAACGTTTTGCACAATTTTGCACTGGCACTGTAATTTTAACTTTTTTAAAAATTGGTCATGATAAACGTTTTTGCTGTTTTTACTGGAAAACTGCTGCAAACACTGCAAAATAGCAGTTTTCATAAAACGTGTTATTTAGAGGCTAAAACGAACGTTTTGCACAATTTTGCACTGGCACTGTAATTTTAACTTTTTTAAAAATTGGTCATGATAAACGTTTTTGCTGTTTTTACTGGAAAACTGCTGCAAACACTGCAAAATAGCAGTTTTCATAAAACGTGTTATTTAGAGGCTAAAACGAACGTTTTGCACAATTTTGCACTGGCACTGTAATTTTAACTTTTTTAAAAATTGGTCATGATAAACGTTTTTGCTGTTTTTACTGGAAAACTGCTGCAAACACTGCAAAATAGCAGTTTTCATAAAACGTGTTATTTAGAGGCTAAAACGAACGTTTTGCACAATTTTGCACTGGCACTGTAATTTTAACTTTTTTAAAAATTGGTCATGATAAACGTTTTTGCTGTTTTTACTGGAAAACTGCTGCAAACACTGCAAAATAGCAGTTTTCATAAAACGTGTTATTTAGAGGCTAAAACGAACGTTTTGCACAATTTTGCACTGGCACTGTAATTTTAACTTTTTTAAAAATTGGTCATGATAAACGTTTTTGCTGTTTTTACTGGAAAACTGCTGCAAACACTGCAAAATAGCAGTTTTCATAAAACGTGTTATTTAGAGGCTAAAACGAACGTTTTGCACAATTTTGCACTGGCACTGTAATTTTAACTTTTTTAAAAATTGGTCATGATAAACGTTTTTGCTGTTTTTACTGGAAAACTGCTGCAAACACTGCAAAATAGCAGTTTTCATAAAACGTGTTATTTAGAGGCTAAAACGAACGTTTTGCACAATTTTGCACTGGCACTGTAATTTTAACTTTTTTAAAAATTGGTCATGATAAACGTTTTTGCTGTTTTTACTGGAAAACTGCTGCAAACACTGCAAAATAGCAGTTTTCATAAAACGTGTTATTTAGAGGCTAAAACGAACGTTTTGCACAATTTTGCACTGGCACTGTAATTTTAACTTTTTTAAAAATTGGTCATGATAAACGTTTTTGCTGTTTTTACTGGAAAACTGCTGCAAACACTGCAAAATAGCAGTTTTCATAAAACGTGTTATTTAGAGGCTAAAACGAACGTTTTGCACAATTTTGCACTGGCACTGTAATTTTAACTTTTTTAAAAATTGGTCATGATAAACGTTTTTGCTGTTTTTACTGGAAAACTGCTGCAAACACTGCAAAATAGCAGTTTTCATAAAACGTGTTATTTAGAGGCTAAAACGAACGTTTTGCACAATTTTGCACTGGCACTGTAATTTTAACTTTTTTAAAAATTGGTCATGATAAACGTTTTTGCTGTTTTTACTGGAAAACTGCTGCAAACACTGCAAAATAGCAGTTTTCATAAAACGTGTTATTTAGAGGCTAAAACGAACGTTTTGCACAATTTTGCACTGGCACTGTAATTTTAACTTTTTTAAAAATTGGTCATGATAAACGTTTTTGCTGTTTTTACTGGAAAACTGCTGCAAACACTGCAAAATAGCAGTTTTCATAAAACGTGTTATTTAGAGGCTAAAACGAACGTTTTGCACAATTTTGCACTGGCACTGTAATTTTAACTTTTTTAAAAATTGGTCATGATAAACGTTTTTGCTGTTTTTACTGGAAAACTGCTGCAAACACTGCAAAATAGCAGTTTTCATAAAACGTGTTATTTAGAGGCTAAAACGAACGTTTTGCACAATTTTGCACTGGCACTGTAATTTTAACTTTTTTAAAAATTGGTCATGATAAACGTTTTTGCTGTTTTTACTGGAAAACTGCTGCAAACACTGCAAAATAGCAGTTTTCATAAAACGTGTTATTTAGAGGCTAAAACGAACGTTTTGCACAATTTTGCACTGGCACTGTAATTTTAACTTTTTTAAAAATTGGTCATGATAAACGTTTTTGCTGTTTTTACTGGAAAACTGCTGCAAACACTGCAAAATAGCAGTTTTCATAAAACGTGTTATTTAGAGGCTAAAACGAACGTTTTGCACAATTTTGCACTGGCACTGTAATTTTAACTTTTTTAAAAATTGGTCATGATAAACGTTTTTGCTGTTTTTACTGGAAAACTGCTGCAAACACTGCAAAATAGCAGTTTTCATAAAACGTGTTATTTAGAGGCTAAAACGAACGTTTTGCACAATTTTGCACTGGCACTGTAATTTTAACTTTTTTAAAAATTGGTCATGATAAACGTTTTTGCTGTTTTTACTGGAAAACTGCTGCAAACACTGCAAAATAGCAGTTTTCATAAAACGTGTTATTTAGAGGCTAAAACGAACGTTTTGCACAATTTTGCACTGGCACTGTAATTTTAACTTTTTTAAAAATTGGTCATGATAAACGTTTTTGCTGTTTTTACTGGAAAACTGCTGCAAACACTGCAAAATAGCAGTTTTCATAAAACGTGTTATTTAGAGGCTAAAACGAACGTTTTGCACAATTTTGCACTGGCACTGTAATTTTAACTTTTTTAAAAATTGGTCATGATAAACGTTTTTGCTGTTTTTACTGGAAAACTGCTGCAAACACTGCAAAATAGCAGTTTTCATAAAACGTGTTATTTAGAGGCTAAAACGAACGTTTTGCACAATTTTGCACTGGCACTGTAATTTTAACTTTTTTAAAAATTGGTCATGATAAACGTTTTTGCTGTTTTTACTGGAAAACTGCTGCAAACACTGCAAAATAGCAGTTTTCATAAAACGTGTTATTTAGAGGCTAAAACGAACGTTTTGCACAATTTTGCACTGGCACTGTAATTTTAACTTTTTTAAAAATTGGTCATGATAAACGTTTTTGCTGTTTTTACTGGAAAACTGCTGCAAACACTGCAAAATAGCAGTTTTCATAAAACGTGTTATTTAGAGGCTAAAACGAACGTTTTGCACAATTTTGCACTGGCACTGTAATTTTAACTTTTTTAAAAATTGGTCATGATAAACGTTTTTGCTGTTTTTACTGGAAAACTGCTGCAAACACTGCAAAATAGCAGTTTTCATAAAACGTGTTATTTAGAGGCTAAAACGAACGTTTTGCACAATTTTGCACTGGCACTGTAATTTTAACTTTTTTAAAAATTGGTCATGATAAACGTTTTTGCTGTTTTTACTGGAAAACTGCTGCAAACACTGCAAAATAGCAGTTTTCATAAAACGTGTTATTTAGAGGCTAAAACGAACGTTTTGCACAATTTTGCACTGGCACTGTAATTTTAACTTTTTTAAAAATTGGTCATGATAAACGTTTTTGCTGTTTTTACTGGAAAACTGCTGCAAACACTGCAAAATAGCAGTTTTCATAAAACGTGTTATTTAGAGGCTAAAACGAACGTTTTGCACAATTTTGCACTGGCACTGTAATTTTAACTTTTTTAAAAATTGGTCATGATAAACGTTTTTGCTGTTTTTACTGGAAAACTGCTGCAAACACTGCAAAATAGCAGTTTTCATAAAACGTGTTATTTAGAGGCTAAAACGAACGTTTTGCACAATTTTGCACTGGCACTGTAATTTTAACTTTTTTAAAAATTGGTCATGATAAACGTTTTTGCTGTTTTTACTGGAAAACTGCTGCAAACACTGCAAAATAGCAGTTTTCATAAAACGTGTTATTTAGAGGCTAAAACGAACGTTTTGCACAATTTTGCACTGGCACTGTAATTTTAACTTTTTTAAAAATTGGTCATGATAAACGTTTTTGCTGTTTTTACTGGAAAACTGCTGCAAACACTGCAAAATAGCAGTTTTCATAAAACGTGTTATTTAGAGGCTAAAACGAACGTTTTGCACAATTTTGCACTGGCACTGTAATTTTAACTTTTTTAAAAATTGGTCATGATAAACGTTTTTGCTGTTTTTACTGGAAAACTGCTGCAAACACTGCAAAATAGCAGTTTTCATAAAACGTGTTATTTAGAGGCTAAAACGAACGTTTTGCACAATTTTGCACTGGCACTGTAATTTTAACTTTTTTAAAAATTGGTCATGATAAACGTTTTTGCTGTTTTTACTGGAAAACTGCTGCAAACACTGCAAAATAGCAGTTTTCATAAAACGTGTTATTTAGAGGCTAAAACGAACGTTTTGCACAATTTTGCACTGGCACTGTAATTTTAACTTTTTTAAAAATTGGTCATGATAAACGTTTTTGCTGTTTTTACTGGAAAACTGCTGCAAACACTGCAAAATAGCAGTTTTCATAAAACGTGTTATTTAGAGGCTAAAACGAACGTTTTGCACAATTTTGCACTGGCACTGTAATTTTAACTTTTTTAAAAATTGGTCATGATAAACGTTTTTGCTGTTTTTACTGGAAAACTGCTGCAAACACTGCAAAATAGCAGTTTTCATAAAACGTGTTATTTAGAGGCTAAAACGAACGTTTTGCACAATTTTGCACTGGCACTGTAATTTTAACTTTTTTAAAAATTGGTCATGATAAACGTTTTTGCTGTTTTTACTGGAAAACTGCTGCAAACACTGCAAAATAGCAGTTTTCATAAAACGTGTTATTTAGAGGCTAAAACGAACGTTTTGCACAATTTTGCACTGGCACTGTAATTTTAACTTTTTTAAAAATTGGTCATGATAAACGTTTTTGCTGTTTTTACTGGAAAACTGCTGCAAACACTGCAAAATAGCAGTTTTCATAAAACGTGTTATTTAGAGGCTAAAACGAACGTTTTGCACAATTTTGCACTGGCACTGTAATTTTAACTTTTTTAAAAATTGGTCATGATAAACGTTTTTGCTGTTTTTACTGGAAAACTGCTGCAAACACTGCAAAATAGCAGTTTTCATAAAACGTGTTATTTAGAGGCTAAAACGAACGTTTTGCACAATTTTGCACTGGCACTGTAATTTTAACTTTTTTAAAAATTGGTCATGATAAACGTTTTTGCTGTTTTTACTGGAAAACTGCTGCAAACACTGCAAAATAGCAGTTTTCATAAAACGTGTTATTTAGAGGCTAAAACGAACGTTTTGCACAATTTTGCACTGGCACTGTAATTTTAACTTTTTTAAAAATTGGTCATGATAAACGTTTTTGCTGTTTTTACTGGAAAACTGCTGCAAACACTGCAAAATAGCAGTTTTCATAAAACGTGTTATTTAGAGGCTAAAACGAACGTTTTGCACAATTTTGCACTGGCACTGTAATTTTAACTTTTTTAAAAATTGGTCATGATAAACGTTTTTGCTGTTTTTACTGGAAAACTGCTGCAAACACTGCAAAATAGCAGTTTTCATAAAACGTGTTATTTAGAGGCTAAAACGAACGTTTTGCACAATTTTGCACTGGCACTGTAATTTTAACTTTTTTAAAAATTGGTCATGATAAACGTTTTTGCTGTTTTTACTGGAAAACTGCTGCAAACACTGCAAAATAGCAGTTTTCATAAAACGTGTTATTTAGAGGCTAAAACGAACGTTTTGCACAATTTTGCACTGGCACTGTAATTTTAACTTTTTTAAAAATTGGTCATGATAAACGTTTTTGCTGTTTTTACTGGAAAACTGCTGCAAACACTGCAAAATAGCAGTTTTCATAAAACGTGTTATTTAGAGGCTAAAACGAACGTTTTGCACAATTTTGCACTGGCACTGTAATTTTAACTTTTTTAAAAATTGGTCATGATAAACGTTTTTGCTGTTTTTACTGGAAAACTGCTGCAAACACTGCAAAATAGCAGTTTTCATAAAACGTGTTATTTAGAGGCTAAAACGAACGTTTTGCACAATTTTGCACTGGCACTGTAATTTTAACTTTTTTAAAAATTGGTCATGATAAACGTTTTTGCTGTTTTTACTGGAAAACTGCTGCAAACACTGCAAAATAGCAGTTTTCATAAAACGTGTTATTTAGAGGCTAAAACGAACGTTTTGCACAATTTTGCACTGGCACTGTAATTTTAACTTTTTTAAAAATTGGTCATGATAAACGTTTTTGCTGTTTTTACTGGAAAACTGCTGCAAACACTGCAAAATAGCAGTTTTCATAAAACGTGTTATTTAGAGGCTAAAACGAACGTTTTGCACAATTTTGCACTGGCACTGTAATTTTAACTTTTTTAAAAATTGGTCATGATAAACGTTTTTGCTGTTTTTACTGGAAAACTGCTGCAAACACTGCAAAATAGCAGTTTTCATAAAACGTGTTATTTAGAGGCTAAAACGAACGTTTTGCACAATTTTGCACTGGCACTGTAATTTTAACTTTTTTAAAAATTGGTCATGATAAACGTTTTTGCTGTTTTTACTGGAAAACTGCTGCAAACACTGCAAAATAGCAGTTTTCATAAAACGTGTTATTTAGAGGCTAAAACGAACGTTTTGCACAATTTTGCACTGGCACTGTAATTTTAACTTTTTTAAAAATTGGTCATGATAAACGTTTTTGCTGTTTTTACTGGAAAACTGCTGCAAACACTGCAAAATAGCAGTTTTCATAAAACGTGTTATTTAGAGGCTAAAACGAACGTTTTGCACAATTTTGCACTGGCACTGTAATTTTAACTTTTTTAAAAATTGGTCATGATAAACGTTTTTGCTGTTTTTACTGGAAAACTGCTGCAAACACTGCAAAATAGCAGTTTTCATAAAACGTGTTATTTAGAGGCTAAAACGAACGTTTTGCACAATTTTGCACTGGCACTGTAATTTTAACTTTTTTAAAAATTGGTCATGATAAACGTTTTTGCTGTTTTTACTGGAAAACTGCTGCAAACACTGCAAAATAGCAGTTTTCATAAAACGTGTTATTTAGAGGCTAAAACGAACGTTTTGCACAATTTTGCACTGGCACTGTAATTTTAACTTTTTTAAAAATTGGTCATGATAAACGTTTTTGCTGTTTTTACTGGAAAACTGCTGCAAACACTGCAAAATAGCAGTTTTCATAAAACGTGTTATTTAGAGGCTAAAACGAACGTTTTGCACAATTTTGCACTGGCACTGTAATTTTAACTTTTTTAAAAATTGGTCATGATAAACGTTTTTGCTGTTTTTACTGGAAAACTGCTGCAAACACTGCAAAATAGCAGTTTTCATAAAACGTGTTATTTAGAGGCTAAAACGAACGTTTTGCACAATTTTGCACTGGCACTGTAATTTTAACTTTTTTAAAAATTGGTCATGATAAACGTTTTTGCTGTTTTTACTGGAAAACTGCTGCAAACACTGCAAAATAGCAGTTTTCATAAAACGTGTTATTTAGAGGCTAAAACGAACGTTTTGCACAATTTTGCACTGGCACTGTAATTTTAACTTTTTTAAAAATTGGTCATGATAAACGTTTTTGCTGTTTTTACTGGAAAACTGCTGCAAACACTGCAAAATAGCAGTTTTCATAAAACGTGTTATTTAGAGGCTAAAACGAACGTTTTGCACAATTTTGCACTGGCACTGTAATTTTAACTTTTTTAAAAATTGGTCATGATAAACGTTTTTGCTGTTTTTACTGGAAAACTGCTGCAAACACTGCAAAATAGCAGTTTTCATAAAACGTGTTATTTAGAGGCTAAAACGAACGTTTTGCACAATTTTGCACTGGCACTGTAATTTTAACTTTTTTAAAAATTGGTCAGGATAAACGTTTTCGCTGTTTTTACTGGAAAACTGCTGCAAACCCTGCAAAATAGCAGTTTTCATAAAACGTGTTATTTAGAGGCTAAAACGAACGTTTTGCACAATTTTGCACTGGCACTGTAATTTTAACTTTTTTAAAAATTGGTCATGATAAACGTTTTTGCTGTTTTTACTGGAAAACTGCTGCAAACACTGCAAAATAGCAGTTTTCATAAAACGTGTTATTTAGAGGCTAAAACGAACGTTTTGCGCAATTTTGCACTGGCACTGTAATTTTAACTTTTTTAAAAATTGGTCATGATAAACGTTTTTGCTGTTTTTACTGGAAAACTGCTGCAAACACCGCAAAATAGCAGTTTTCATAAAACGTGTTATTTAGAGGCTAAAACGAACGTTTTGCACAATTTTGCACTGGCACTGTAATTTTAACTTTTTTAAAAATTGGTCATGATAAACGTTTTTTGCTGTTTTTACTGGAAAACTGCTGCAAACACTGCAAAATAGCAGTTTTCATAAAACGTGTTATTTAGAGGCTAAAACGAACGTTTTGCACAATTTTGCACTGGCACTGTAATTTTAACTTTTTTAAAAATTGGTCATGATAAACGTTTTTGCTGTTTTTACTGGAAAACTGCTGCAAACACTGCAAAATAGCAGTTTTCATAAAACGTGTTATTTAGAGGCTAAAACGAACGTTTTGCACAATTTTGCACTGGCACTGTAATTTTAACTTTTTTAAAAATTGGTCATGATAAACGTTTTTGCTGTTTTTACTGGAAAACTGCTGCAAACACTGCAAAATAGCAGTTTTCATAAAACGTGTTATTTAGAGGCTAAAACGAACGTTTTGCACAATTTTGCACTGGCACTGTAATTTTAACTTTTTTAAAAATTGGTCATGATAAACGTTTTTGCTGTTTTTACTGGAAAACTGCTGCAAACACTGCAAAATAGCAGTTTTCATAAAACGTGTTATTTAGAGGCTAAAACGAACGTTTTGCACAATTTTGCACTGGCACTGTAATTTTAACTTTTTTAAAAATTGGTCATGATAAACGTTTTTGCTGTTTTTACTGGAAAACTGCTGCAAACACTGCAAAATAGCAGTTTTCATAAAACGTGTTATTTAGAGGCTAAAACGAACGTTTTGCACAATTTTGCACTGGCACTGTAATTTTAACTTTTTTAAAAATTGGTCATGATAAACGTTTTTGCTGTTTTTACTGGAAAACTGCTGCAAACACTGCAAAATAGCAGTTTTCATAAAACGTGTTATTTAGAGGCTAAAACGAACGTTTTGCACAATTTTGCACTGGCACTGTAATTTTAACTTTTTTAAAAATTGGTCATGATAAACGTTTTTGCTGTTTTTACTGGAAAACTGCTGCAAACACTGCAAAATAGCAGTTTTCATAAAACGTGTTATTTAGAGGCTAAAACGAACGTTTTGCACAATTTTGCACTGGCACTGTAATTTTAACTTTTTTAAAAATTGGTCATGATAAACGTTTTTGCTGTTTTTACTGGAAAACTGCTGCAAACACTGCAAAATAGCAGTTTTCATAAAACGTGTTATTTAGAGGCTAAAACGAACGTTTTGCACAATTTTGCACTGGCACTGTAATTTTAACTTTTTTAAAAATTGGTCATGATAAACGTTTTTGCTGTTTTTACTGGAAAACTGCTGCAAACACTGCAAAATAGCAGTTTTCATAAAACGTGTTATTTAGAGGCTAAAACGAACGTTTTGCACAATTTTGCACTGGCACTGTAATTTTAACTTTTTTAAAAATTGGTCATGATAAACGTTTTTGCTGTTTTTACTGGAAAACTGCTGCAAACACTGCAAAATAGCAGTTTTCATAAAACGTGTTATTTAGAGGCTAAAACGAACGTTTTGCACAATTTTGCACTGGCACTGTAATTTTAACTTTTTTAAAAATTGGTCATGATAAACGTTTTTGCTGTTTTTACTGGAAAACTGCTGCAAACACTGCAAAATAGCAGTTTTCATAAAACGTGTTATTTAGAGGCTAAAACGAACGTTTTGCACAATTTTGCACTGGCACTGTAATTTTAACTTTTTTAAAAATTGGTCATGATAAACGTTTTTGCTGTTTTTACTGGAAAACTGCTGCAAACACTGCAAAATAGCAGTTTTCATAAAACGTGTTATTTAGAGGCTAAAACGAACGTTTTGCACAATTTTGCACTGGCACTGTAATTTTAACTTTTTTAAAAATTGGTCATGATAAACGTTTTTGCTGTTTTTACTGGAAAACTGCTGCAAACACTGCAAAATAGCAGTTTTCATAAAACGTGTTATTTAGAGGCTAAAACGAACGTTTTGCACAATTTTGCACTGGCACTGTAATTTTAACTTTTTTAAAAATTGGTCATGATAAACGTTTTTGCTGTTTTTACTGGAAAACTGCTGCAAACACTGCAAAATAGCAGTTTTCATAAAACGTGTTATTTAGAGGCTAAAACGAACGTTTTGCACAATTTTGCACTGGCACTGTAATTTTAACTTTTTTAAAAATTGGTCATGATAAACGTTTTTGCTGTTTTTACTGGAAAACTGCTGCAAACACTGCAAAATAGCAGTTTTCATAAAACGTGTTATTTAGAGGCTAAAACGAACGTTTTGCACAATTTTGCACTGGCACTGTAATTTTAACTTTTTTAAAAATTGGTCATGATAAACGTTTTTGCTGTTTTTACTGGAAAACTGCTGCAAACACTGCAAAATAGCAGTTTTCATAAAACGTGTTATTTAGAGGCTAAAACGAACGTTTTGCACAATTTTGCACTGGCACTGTAATTTTAACTTTTTTAAAAATTGGTCATGATAAACGTTTTTGCTGTTTTTACTGGAAAACTGCTGCAAACACTGCAAAATAGCAGTTTTCATAAAACGTGTTATTTAGAGGCTAAAACGAACGTTTTGCACAATTTTGCACTGGCACTGTAATTTTAACTTTTTTAAAAATTGGTCATGATAAACGTTTTTGCTGTTTTTACTGGAAAACTGCTGCAAACACTGCAAAATAGCAGTTTTCATAAAACGTGTTATTTAGAGGCTAAAACGAACGTTTTGCACAATTTTGCACTGGCACTGTAATTTTAACTTTTTTAAAAATTGGTCATGATAAACGTTTTTGCTGTTTTTACTGGAAAACTGCTGCAAACACTGCAAAATAGCAGTTTTCATAAAACGTGTTATTTAGAGGCTAAAACGAACGTTTTGCACAATTTTGCACTGGCACTGTAATTTTAACTTTTTTAAAAATTGGTCATGATAAACGTTTTTGCTGTTTTTACTGGAAAACTGCTGCAAACACTGCAAAATAGCAGTTTTCATAAAACGTGTTATTTAGAGGCTAAAACGAACGTTTTGCACAATTTTGCACTGGCACTGTAATTTTAACTTTTTTAAAAATTGGTCATGATAAACGTTTTTGCTGTTTTTACTGGAAAACTGCTGCAAACACTGCAAAATAGCAGTTTTCATAAAACGTGTTATTTAGAGGCTAAAACGAACGTTTTGCACAATTTTGCACTGGCACTGTAATTTTAACTTTTTTAAAATTGGTCATGATAAACGTTTTTGCTGTTTTTACTGGAAAACTGCTGCAAACACTGCAAAATAGCAGTTTTCATAAAACGTGTTATTTAGAGGCTAAAACGAACGTTTTGCACAATTTTGCACTGGCACTGTAATTTTAACTTTTTTAAAAATTGGTCATGATAAACGTTTTTGCTGTTTTTACTGGAAAACTGCTGCAAACACTGCAAAATAGCAGTTTTCATAAAACGTGTTATTTAGAGGCTAAAACGAACGTTTTGCACAATTTTGCACTGGCACTGTAATTTTAACTTTTTTAAAAATTGGTCATGATAAACGTTTTTGCTGTTTTTACTGGAAAACTGCTGCAAACACTGCAAAATAGCAGTTTTCATAAAACGTGTTATTTAGAGGCTAAAACGAACGTTTTGCACAATTTTGCACTGGCACTGTAATTTTAACTTTTTTAAAAATTGGTCATGATAAACGTTTTTGCTGTTTTTACTGGAAAACTGCTGCAAACACTGCAAAATAGCAGTTTTCATAAAACGTGTTATTTAGAGGCTAAAACGAACGTTTTGCACAATTTTGCACTGGCACTGTAATTTTAACTTTTTTAAAATTGGTCATGATAAACGTTTTTGCTGTTTTTACTGGAAAACTGCTGCAAACACTGCAAAATAGCAGTTTTCATAAAACGTGTTATTTAGAGGCTAAAACGAACGTTTTGCACAATTTTGCACTGGCACTGTAATTTTAACTTTTTTAAAAATTGGTCATGATAAACGTTTTTGCTGTTTTTACTGGAAAACTGCTGCAAACACTGCAAAATAGCAGTTTTCATAAAACGTGTTATTTAGAGGCTAAAACGAACGTTTTGCACAATTTTGCACTGGCACTGTAATTTTAACTTTTTTAAAAATTGGTCATGATAAACGTTTTTGCTGTTTTTACTGGAAAACTGCTGCAAACACTGCAAAATAGCAGTTTTCATAAAACGTGTTATTTAGAGGCTAAAACGAACGTTTTGCACAATTTTGCACTGGCACTGTAATTTTAACTTTTTTAAAAATTGGTCATGATAAACGTTTTTGCTGTTTTTACTGGAAAACTGCTGCAAACACTGCAAAATAGCAGTTTTCATAAAACGTGTTATTTAGAGGCTAAAACGAACGTTTTGCACAATTTTGCACTGGCACTGTAATTGGTCATGATAAACGTTTTTGCTGTTTTTACTGGAAAACTGCTGCAAACACTGCAAAATAGCAGTTTTCATAAAACGTGTTATTTAGAGGCTAAAACGAACGTTTTGCACAATTTTGCACTGGCACTGTAATTTTAACTTTTTTAAAAATTGGTCATGATAAACGTTTTTGCTGTTTTTACTGGAAAACTGCTGCAAACACTGCAAAATAGCAGTTTTCATAAAACGGTTATTTAGAGGCTAAAACGAACGTTTTGCACAATTTTGCACTGGCACTGTAATTTTAACTTTTTTAAAAATTGGTCATGATAAACGTTTTTGCTGTTTTTACTGGAAAACTGCTGCAAACACCGCAAAATAGCAGTTTTCATAAAACGTGTTATTTAGAGGCTAAAACGAACGTTTTGCACAATTTTGCACTGGCACTGTAATTTTAACTTTTTAAAAATTGGTCATGATAAACGTTTTTGCTGTTTTTACTGAAAAACTGCTGCAAACACAGCAAAATAGCAGTTTTCATAAAACGTGTTATTTAGAGGCTAAAAAGAACGTTTTGCACAATTTTGCACTGGTACTGTAATTTTAAATTTTTAAAAATTGGTCATGATAAACGTTTTTGCTGTTTTACCTAGGAAACTGCAGGAAACACTGCAAAATAGCAGTTTTCATAAAACGTGTTAGTTAGAGGCTAAAACGAACGTTTTGTACAATTTTGCACTGGCACTGTAATTCAACTTTTTTAAAAATTGGTCATGATAAACGTTTTTGCTGTTTTTACTGGAAAACTGCTGGAAACACTGCAAAATAGCAGTTTTCATAAAACGTGTTATTTAGAGGCTAAAACGAACGTTTTGCACAATTTTGCACTGGCACTGTAATTTTAATTTTTTAAAAATTGGTCATGATAAACGTTTTTGCTGTTTTAGTGGAAAACTGCTGCAA
>NC_090876.1:52959029-53003397 GCF_036669935.1 Montipora foliosa
GCACAGTTAGTGGACAAAGCTGTTCCTGACCGTTAAAAGTGATGATTCACAAGATGGGACCGTGGAATTAAAGATGGACGTATTTTTGCCAGATCGTAATCAAAGGGGTTTGAGAAAAAAAAACAAAAAAAAAAATTGCAAAAAAAAACTCTGCCTGGGGTCCCCCGTGTGCACTTTCGAGCCAAAGAGGGAGGGGATTAATCGGTCCCTGAGCCATCTGTGATTAACCCCCTGACTACTGGGTAGCTCCTTATATTAGTGTAATAAAAACTAAGGGATAGTCTATAGTTTCTGAATTTATTTCCTTGTTCTTGTTCATGTGGTAAGTCAGAGTTAGTACAGAACGCAATGCGCATTCGTAAAATCCGTATTATACTTTGGCTGTTACTAGAGATTTGGCCCAAAAAACACGTTTTGAAGCTAGTTGATGGTTTTTTTGGTCAATTTGTCGTGCTGTTTAAGAGCACTAAACCTGCCTACAAAACCCGTTTTTTTTCCAGGTTGTACACTCCGCGGCCTTTTCAGCCAGGTGCTTGCACAGTTCGGCATGCGCAGGGGAAAGCAAAATTTTTCGACATCGTTTTTGGCTTTAAAAAGTAGCACAAACAATTTCGACTTTCACTTTTTCGCTTTCTCTCCTTCCCTCTCTTTTCGCTTTCCTCGCCTCATTTTTTTTTTGTTATTTAACTTGCTGGGCATTTGGTAGGCTTTCTTTTGGTAGGAAGAGTTTCTGAGAAACCTTTCATCATCTTAGAACTTAGGTGATCAGAAAGGTCGGTGGGTAATGGAGCAAGCTTTTCATGGGAGATTTCAGGTCAGGTGTTACATTGGTGTTTTTTTGGCCGTTTCTCCAGTTTTCCTTGACTCAATTGTGATCATTGGTATTTATAGTTTGAGAGATCTCTTCTCCCTGCACAAGTTAGTGGACAAAGCTGTTCTGACCGTTTATTTAAAAGTGATGATGTCCCTAGATGGGACCGGGGATAAAGCTGGACGTTATTTTGCCAGATAGTAATCAAAGGTTTTGAGAAAAAAAAAAAAAAAAAAAAAATTGCAAAAAACTCTGCCTGGGGCCCCCCGTGCTACTTTCGAATCCAAAGAGGGAGAGATTAATCGGTCCCTGAGCCATCTGTGATTAACCCCTGGACTACGGTAGCTCCTTCTAATTAGTTGTAATAAAAAACTAAGGATACGTCTATAGTTCTGAAATTTATTCCTTGTTCTTGATTCATGTGGTAAGCAGAGTTAGTTACAGAACGCAATGCGCATTCGTAAAATACGTATTAACCCTTTGGCTACTAGGAGATTTGGCCCAAAAACACGTTTTGAAGCTAGTTGAGGGGTTTTTGGTCAATGTCGTGCTGTTTAAGAGCTAAAACTGCATACAAACCCGTTTTTTTTCCAGGTTGTACACTCCGCGGCATTTTCAGGCAGGTGCTTGCAAAGTTCGGCATGCGCAGAAAGCAAAATTTCGACATAGTTTTTGGCTTTAAAGTAGTAGCACACCACTTTGACTTTCACTTTTCGCTTTCTCTCCTTCCCTCTCTGTTCGCTTTCCTCGCCTCATTTTTTTTTTTCAACTTGCTGGCTATTTGGTAGGCTTTATTTTGGTAGGAAGAGTTTCCTGACCAACATTTCATCATCTTATATTAAGGTGATCAGAAAGGTAGGTGGTATATTGGCGCAAGCTTTTCATGGAGATTTCAGGTCAGTGTTACAATTGGTTTTTTTGTCCGTTTCTCCAGTTTCCTTTGACTGAATTGTGCTACAGTCTGGTACAGTTTTGAGAGATCTCTTCTCCCTGCAATACAAAACACCCAAACAAAAGTGGATCAAATCTGTTCCTGACCGTTAAAAGTGATGCTGTCAAAAGATGGGACCGTTGATAATCTGGACGTATTTTATAGTACCAAGATAGTAATCAAAGGGGTTGAGACAAAAAAAAAAAATTGCAAAAACCTGCCTGGGGTCCCCCGTGCTACTTTCGGATCGCAATACGTGAAGAGATTAATCGGTCCCTGACCCATCTGTGATTAACCCCTTGACTACGGTAGCGCCTTCTGTAAGTGTTGTAAAAACTAAGGATAGTCTATAGTGGTCTTAAGTTTATTCCTTGTGCTTGCTTCATGTGGTACGCATAGTTAGTACAGAACGCATGCGCAGTTCGTTAAATACGTATTAACCCTTTGGCTACTAGAGATTTGGCCGAAAAACACGTTTTGACGCTAGTTGAGTGGGGTCTTTTTTGGGTCAATGTGGTGCTGTTTAAGAGGCTAAACCTCCGGACAAACCCGTTTTTTTCCAGGTTTGATACACGCCGCGGCTTTTTCACTCAGGTGCTTGCAAAGTTCGGACCGATGCGCAGAAAGCAAAATTTCGACATATTTTGTTGGCTTTAAAAGTAGCACAACAACGTTCGGACTTTTCACTTGTTCAGCTTTCTCTCCTTCCCTCTCTCTTTGGCATTTCCCCCTTGCCTCATGTTTTGCTTTTTTCAACTTGCTGCGCATGTTGGTACGTTATCTTTGGGTAGGAAAGTGGTCTAAGAAACATTTCATCATCGTATAATTCTGTGATCATAAAGGTAGGGTGGGTACCGGCGCACGCTTTTCAATGGCGATTTGCAGCTCAGTGTTACATCTGGTTTTTTTGGCCTTTGCTCCAATTTCCTTGACTGAATTGTGCTCAGTTCTTGAGACATTCTGAGAGATCTCTTCTCCCTGCACAAGGTTATGGACAAAGCTGTTCCTGACCGTTAAAAGTGATGATGTCACAAGATGGACTGTGGAAACAGCTTGGACGTATTTTCTCCAGATAGTAATCAAAGGGTTTGAGAAAAAAAAACAAAAATTGCAACAAACTCTCCTGGGGTCCCCCACCGTTGTCTACTTTCGATCCAACGAGGGAGAGATTAAATCGGTGCCCTTAGCCATCTTTGATTACCCCCTAGACTACGGTAGCTCCTTGCTGTAAGGTGGTTGTCAAAAACTAAGGATAGTCGATAGTTCTGAATTTTTATGCAAAACCTTGTTTCGTGTCTTCATGTGGTAGAGCAGAGTTTTAGTAACAGAACGCAGGCGCATTCGTAAATAATAAATTAACCCTTTGGCTACTAGAGAGTTGGCCGAAAAACAACGTTTTGGAAGCTAGTTGAAGGTCCGTTTTTTGGTCAATGTGGTGCTGTTTGAAGAGTCCGAAACCTGCCAGGAGAGGTACAAACCCGTTTTTTCCAGAGTTGATCCCACGCCGCGGGCCTTGTTCACAGTCAGGTGCTTGCAAAGTTCGGCCTGCGCCAGAAAGCAAAATTTCGACATAGTTTTTTGGCTTTAAAAGTAGCACAACACTTTCGACTTTCACGTTTCGCTTTCTCTCCTTCCCTCTCGTTTGGCTTTCCTTGCGTCATTTTTCTTTTTTCAACTTTCTGCGCATTTGGTAGGCGTTTATTTTGGTAGAGAAGAGTTTCTGAGAAACATGTCATCATCTTATCATTAGGTGATCAGAAAGGTGGTTGGGGAAATGTGGCGCAAGCTTTTCATGGAGATTTCAGGTCAGTGTTACATGTGGGTTTTGGGGCCGTTTCTCCATTTGCCTTGACTGAATTGTGCTCATTCTTGTACAGTTTGAGAATTCGCTTCGTCCCTGCACATAGTTAGTGGACAAGTCGGTATCCTGACGCGTTAAAAGTGATGATGTCACAAGATGGGACCGGGGGGGATCCAGCTGGCCGTAGTTGGCCAGGTAGTAATGAAAGGGTGTGAGAAAAAAAAAAATAAATTGCAAAAACTCTGCCGGGGGGTCCCCCGTGCTACTGTCGATCCAAAGAGGGAGAGATTAATCGGTCCCTGAGCCATCTGTGATTAACCCCTTGACTACGGTAGCTCCTTCTGTTAGTGTAATAAAAACTAAGGATAGTCTATAGTTCTGAATTTTATTCCTTGTTCTTGTTCATGTGGTAAGCAGAGTTAGTACAGAACGCATGCGCATTCGTAAAATACGTATTAACCCTTTGGCTACTAGAGATTTGGCCGAAAAACACGTTTTGAAGCTAGTTGAGGGGTTTTTGGTCAATGTCGTGCTGTTTAAGAGCTAAACCTGCCTACAAACCCGTTTTTTCCAGGTTGTACACTCCGCGGCTTTTTCACTCAGGTGCTTGCAAAGTTCGGCATGCGCAGAAAGCAAAATTTCGACATAGTTTTTGGCTTTAAAAGTAGCGCAACACTTTCGACTTTCACTTTTCGCTTTCTCTCCTTCCCTCTCTTTTCGCTTTCCTTGCCTCATTTTTTTTTTCAACTTGCTGGGCATTTGGTAGGCTTTATTTTGGTAGGAAGAGTTTCTGAGAAACATTTCATCATCTTATAATTAGGTGATCAGAAAGGTAGGTGGGTAATGGAGCAAGCTTTTCATGGAGATTTCAGGTCAGTGTTACATTGGTTTTTTTGGCCGTTTCTCCAGTTTCCTTGACTGAATTGTGCTCATTCTGGTATAGTTTGAGAGATCTCTTGTCCCTGCACAAGTTAGTGGACAAAGCTGTTCCTGACCGTTAAAAGTGATGATGTCACAAGATGGGACCGTGGATAAAGCTGGACGTATTTTGCCAGATAGTAATCAAAGGGTTTGAGACAATACAAAAAAAAAAAAAACAATCTGCTTCAAACAAACTCTGCTTGGGGCTCCCCCTCGTGCTACTTTCGAATCCCAAAGAGGGGGGGATTAATCGGTCCCTGAGCCATCTGTGATTAGCGCCCTTGACTACGGAAATAGTCTCCTTCTATTGTGTATATAAAAACTAAGGATAGTCTATAGTTCCTGAATTTTGTATTCCTTGTTTTTGTTCATGTGGTCAAGCAGAGTTTTTAGTACAGAACCGCATGCGCAGTCGTAAAATACGTATTGTACCCTTGTTTGGCGTACTCGAGACTTTTGGCCCAAAAACGACGTTTTGAAGCTAGTTGAGGGGTTTTTTGGTCAATGTCGTGCTGTTTAAGAGCTAAACCTGCCTACAAACCCGTTTTTTCCAGGTTGTACACTCCGCGGCCTTTTCAGCCAGGTGCTTGCAAAGTTCGGCATTCGCAGAAAGCAAACTTTCGACATAGGTTTTGGCTTTAAAAGTCACAACACTTTCGACTTTCACTTTTCGCTTTCTCTCCTTCCCTCTCTTTTCGCTTTCCTTCCTCATTTTTTTTTGTTATTTCAACTTGCTGGGCATTTGGTAGCTTTATTTTGGTAGGAAGAGTTTCTGAGAAACCTTTCATCATCTTAGAATTAGGTGATCAGAAAGGTAGGTGGGTAATGGAGCAAGCTTGTCATGGAGATTTCAGGTCAGTGTTACCTTGGTTTTTTTGGCCGTGTCTCCAGTTTCCTTGACTCAATTGTGCTCATTCTGGTATAGTTTGAGAGATCTCTTCTCCCTGCACAAGTTAGTGGACAAAGCTGTTCCTGACCGTTAAAAGTGATGATGTCACTAGATGGGACCGTGGATAAAGCTGGACGTATTTTGCCAGATAGTATCAAAGGGTTTGAGAAAAAAAAAAAAAAAAATTGCAAAAAACTCTGCCTGGGGTCCCCCGTGCTACTTTTCGATCCAAAGAGGGAGGGATTAATCGGTCCTGAGCCATCTGTGCTTAACCCCTTGACTACGGTAGCTCCTTCTATTAGTGTAATAAAAACTAAGGATAGTCTATAGTTCTGAATTTTATTCCTTGTTCTTGTTCATGTGGTAAGCAGAGTTAGTACAGAACGCATGCGCATTCGTAAAATACGTATTAACCTTTTGGCTACTAGAGATTTGGCCCAAAAACACGTTTTGAAGCTAGTTGAAGGGGTTTTTTGGTCAATGTCGTGCTGTTTAAGAGCTCAACCTGCCTACAAACCCGTTTTTTCCAGGTTGTACACTCCGCGGCCTTTTCAGCCAGGTGCTTGCAAAGTTCGGCATGCGCAGAAAGCAAAATTTCGACATAGTTTTTGGCTTTAAAAGTAGCACAACACTTTCGACTTTCACTTTTCGCTTTCTCTCCTTCCCTCTCTTTTCGCTTTCCTCGCCTCATTTTTTTTTTGTTATTTCAACTTGCTGGGCATTTGGTAGGCTTTATTTTGGTAGGAAGAGTTTCTGAGAAACCTTTCATCATCTTAGAATTAGGTGATCAGAAAGGTAGGTGGGTAATGGAGCAAGCTTTTCATGGAGATTTCAGGTCAGTGTTACATTGGTTTTTTTGGCCGTTTCTCCAGTTTCCTTGACTCAATTGTGCTCATTCTGGTATAGTTTGAGAGATCTCTTCTCCCTGCACAAGTTAGTGGACAAAGCTGTTCCTGACCGTTAAAAGTGATGATGTCACTAGATGGGACCGTGGATAAAGCTGGACGTATTTTGCCAGATAGTAATCAAAGGGTTTGAGAAAAAAAAAAAAAAAAATTGCAAAAACTCTGCCTGGGGTCCCCCGTGCTACTTTCGATCCAAAGAGGGAGGGATTAATCGGTCCCTGAGCCATCTGTGATTAACCCCTTGACTACGGTAGCTCCTTCTATTAGTGTAATAAAAACTAAGGATAGTCTATAGTTCTGAATTTTATTCCTTGTTCTTGTTCATGTGGTAAGCAGAGTTAGTACAGAACGCATGCGCATTCGTAAAATACGTATTAACCTTTTGGCTACTAGAGATTTGGCCCAAAAACACGTTTTGAAGCTAGTTGAGGGGTTTTTTGGTCAATGTCGTGCTGTTTAAGAGCTAAACCTGCCTACAAACCCGTTTTTTCCAGGTTGTACACTCCGCGGCCTTTTCAGCCAGGTGCTTGCAAAGTTCGGCATGCGCAGAAAGCAAAATTTCGACATAGTTTTTGGCTTTAAAAGTAGCACAACACTTTCGACTTTCACTTTTCGCTTTCTCTCCTTCCCTCTCTTTTCGCTTTCCTCGCCTCATTTTTTTTTTGTTATTTCAACTTGCTGGGCATTTGGTAGGCTTTATTTTGGTAGGAAGAGTTTCTGAGAAACCTTTCATCATCTTAGAATTAGGTGATCAGAAAGGTAGGTGGGTAATGGAGCAAGCTTTTCATGGAGATTTCAGGTCAGTGTTACATTGGTTTTTTTGGCCGTTTCTCCAGTTTCCTTGACTCAATTGTGCTCATTCTGGTATAGTTTGAGAGATCTCTTCTCCCTGCACAAGTTAGTGGACAAAGCTGTTCCTGACCGTTAAAAGTGATGATGTCACTAGATGGGACCGTGGATAAAGCTGGACGTATTTTGCCAGATAGTAATCAAAGGGTTTGAGAAAAAAAAAAAAAAAAATTGCAAAAAACTCTGCCTGGGGTCCCCCGTGCTACTTTCGATCCAAAGAGGGAGGGATTAATCGGTCCCTGAGCCATCTGTGATTAACCCCTTGACTACGGTAGCTCCTTCTATTAGTGTAATAAAAACTAAGGATAGTCTATAGTTCTGAATTTTATTCCTTGTTCTTGTTCATGTGGTAAGCAGAGTTAGTACAGAACGCATGCGCATTCGTAAAATACGTATTAACCTTTTGGCTACTAGAGATTTGGCCGAAAACACGTTTTGAAGCTAGTTGAGGGGTTTTTTGGTCAATGTCGTGCTGTTTAAGAGCTAAACCTGCCTACAAACCCGTTTTTTCCAGGTTGTACACTCCGCGGCCTTTTCAGCCAGGTGCTTGCAAAGTTCGGCATGCGCAGAAAGCAAAATTTCGACATAGTTTTTGGCTTTAAAAGTAGCACAACACTTTCGACTTTCACTTTTCGCTTTCTCTCCTTCCCTCTCTTTTCGCTTTCCTCGCCTCATTTTTTTTTTGTTATTTCAACTTGCTGGGCATTTGGTAGGCTTTATTTTGGTAGGAAGAGTTTCTGAGAAACCTTTCATCATCTTAGAATTAGGTGATCAGAAAGGTAGGTGGGTAATGGAGCAAGCTTTTCATGGAGATTTCAGGTCAGTGTTACATTGGTTTTTTTGGCCGTTTCTCCAGTTTCCTTGACTCAATTGTGCTCATTCTGGTATAGTTTGAGAGATCTCTTCTCCCTGCACAAGTTAGTGGACAAAGCTGTTCCTGACCGTTAAAAGTGATGATGTCACTAGATGGGACCGTGGATAAAGCTGGACGTATTTTGCCAGATAGTAATCAAAGGGTTTGAGAAAAAAAAAAAAAAAATTGCAAAAAACTCTGCCTGGGGTCCCCCGTGCTACTTTCGATCCAAAGAGGGAGGATTAATCGGTCCCTGAGCCATCTGTGATTAACCCCTTGACTACGGTAGCTCCTTCTATTAGTGTAATAAAACTAAGGATAGTCTATAGTTCTGAATTTTATTCCTTGTTCTTGTTCATGTGGTAAGCAGAGTTAGTACAGAACGCATGCGCATTCGTAAAATACGTATTAACCTTTGGCTACTAGAGATTTGGCCCAAAAACACGTTTTGAAGCTAGTTGAGGGGTTTTTTGGTCAATGTCGTGCTGTTTAAGAGCTAAACCTGCCTACAAACCCGTTTTTTTCCAGGTTGTACACTCCGCGGCCTTTTCAGCCAGGTGCTTGCAAAGTTCGGCATGCGCAGAAAGCAAAATTTCGACATAGTTTTTGGCTTTAAAAGTAGCACAACACTTTCGACTTTCACTTTTCGCTTTCTCTCCTTCCCTCTCTTTTCGCTTTCCTCGCCTCATTTTTTTTTTGTTATTTCAACTTGCTGGGCATTTGGTAGGCTTTATTTTGGTAGGAAGAGTTTCTGAGAAACCTTTCATCATCTTAGAATTAGGTGATCAGAAAGGTAGGTGGGTAATGGAGCAAGCTTTTCATGGAGATTTCAGGTCAGTGTTACATTGGTTTTTTTGGCCGTTTCTCCAGTTTCCTTGACTCAATTGTGCTCATTCTGGTATAGTTTGAGAGATCTCTTCTCCCTGCACAAGTTAGTGGACAAAGCTGTTCCTGACCGTTAAAAGTGATGATGTCACTAGATGGGACCGTGGATAAAGCTGGACGTATTTTGCCAGATAGTAATCAAAGGGTTTGAGAAAAAAAAAAAAAAAAATTGCAAAAAACTCTGCCTGGGGTCCCCCGTGCTACTTTCGATCCAAAGAGGGAGGGATTAATCGGTCCCTGAGCCATCTGTGATTAACCCCTTGACTACGGTAGCTCCTTCTATTAGTGTAATAAAAACTAAGGATAGTCTATAGTTCTGAATTTTATTCCTTGTTCTTGTTCATGTGGTAAGCAGAGTTAGTACAGAACGCATGCGCATTCGTAAAATACGTATTAACCTTTTGGCTACTAGAGATTTGGCCCAAAAACACGTTTTGAAGCTAGTTGAGGGGTTTTTTGGTCAATGTCGTGCTGTTTAAGAGCTAAACCTGCCTACAAACCCGTTTTTTCCAGGTTGTACACTCCGCGGCCTTTTCAGCCAGGTGCTTGCAAAGTTCGGCATGCGCAGAAAGCAAAATTTCGACATAGTTTTTGGCTTTAAAAGTAGCACAACACTTTCGACTTTCACTTTTCGCTTTCTCTCCTTCCCTCTCTTTTCGCTTTCCTCGCCTCATTTTTTTTTTGTTATTTCAACTTGCTGGGCATTTGGTAGGCTTTATTTTGGTAGGAAGAGTTTCTGAGAAACCTTTCATCATCTTAGAATTAGGTGATCAGAAAGGTAGGTGGGTAATGGAGCAAGCTTTTCATGGAGATTTCAGGTCAGTGTTACATTGGTTTTTTTGGCCGTTTCTCCAGTTTCCTTGACTCAATTGTGCTCATTCTGGTATAGTTTGAGAGATCTCTTCTCCCTGCACAAGTTAGTGGACAAAGCTGTTCCTGACCGTTAAAAGTGATGATGTCACTAGATGGGACCGTGGATAAAGCTGGACGTATTTTGCCAGATAGTAATCAAAGGGTTTGAAAAAAAAAAAAAAAAAATTGCAAAAAACTCTGCCTGGGGTCCCCCGTGCTACTTTCGATCCAAAGAGGGAGGGATTAATCGGTCCCTGAGCCATCTGTGATTAACCCCTTGACTACGGTAGCTCCTTCTATTAGTGTAATAAAAACTAAGGATAGTCTATAGTTCTGAATTTTATTCCTTGTTCTTGTTCATGTGGTAAGCAGAGTTAGTACAGAACGCATGCGCATTCGTAAAATACGTATTAACCTTTTGGCTACTAGAGATTTGGCCCAAAAACACGTTTTGAAGCTAGTTGAGGGGTTTTTTGGTCAATGTCGTGCTGTTTAAGAGCTAAACCTGCCTACAAACCCGTTTTTTCCAGGTTGTACACTCCGCGGCCTTTTCAGCCAGGTGCTTGCAAAGTTCGGCATGCGCAGAAAGCAAAATTTCGACATAGTTTTTGGCTTTAAAAGTAGCACAACACTTTCGACTTTCACTTTTCGCTTTCTCTCCTTCCCTCTCTTTTCGCTTTCCTCGCCTCATTTTTTTTTTGTTATTTCAACTTGCTGGGCATTTGGTAGGCTTTATTTTGGTAGGAAGAGTTTCTGAGAAACCTTTCATCATCTTAGAATTAGGTGATCAGAAAGGTAGGTGGGTAATGGAGCAAGCTTTTCATGGAGATTTCAGGTCAGTGTTACATTGGTTTTTTTGGCCGTTTCTCCAGTTTCCTTGACTCAATTGTGCTCATTCTGGTATAGTTTGAGAGATCTCTTCTCCCTGCACAAGTTAGTGGACAAAGCTGTTCCTGACCGTTAAAAGTGATGATGTCACTAGATGGGACCGTGGATAAAGCTGGACGTATTTTGCCAGATAGTAATCAAAGGGTTTGAGAAAAAAAAAAAAAAAAAATTGCAAAAAACTCTGCCTGGGGTCCCCCGTGCTACTTTCGATCCAAAGAGGGAGGGATTAATCGGTCCCTGAGCCATCTGTGATTAACCCCTTGACTACGGTAGCTCCTTCTATTAGTGTAATAAAAACTAAGGATAGTCTATAGTTCTGAATTTTATTCCTTGTTCTTGTTCATGTGGTAAGCAGAGTTAGTACAGAACGCATGCGCATTCGTAAAATACGTATTAACCTTTTGGCTACTAGAGATTTGGCCCAAAAACACGTTTTGAAGCTAGTTGAGGGGTTTTTTGGTCAATGTCGTGCTGTTTAAGAGCTAAACCTGCCTACAAACCCGTTTTTTCCAGGTTGTACACTCCGCGGCCTTTTCAGCCAGGTGCTTGCAAAGTTCGGCATGCGCAGAAAGCAAAATTTCGACATAGTTTTTGGCTTTAAAAGTAGCACAACACTTTCGACTTTCACTTTTCGCTTTCTCTCCTTCCCTCTCTTTTCGCTTTCCTCGCCTCATTTTTTTTTTGTTATTTCAACTTGCTGGGCATTTGGTAGGCTTTATTTTGGTAGGAAGAGTTTCTGAGAAACCTTTCATCATCTTAGAATTAGGTGATCAGAAAGGTAGGTGGGTAATGGAGCAAGCTTTTCATGGAGATTTCAGGTCAGTGTTACATTGGTTTTTTTGGCCGTTTCTCCAGTTTCCTTGACTCAATTGTGCTCATTCTGGTATAGTTTGAGAGATCTCTTCTCCCTGCACAAGTTAGTGGACAAAGCTGTTCCTGACCGTTAAAAGTGATGATGTCACTAGATGGGACCGTGGATAAAGCTGGACGTATTTTGCCAGATAGTAATCAAAGGGTTTGAGAAAAAAAAAAAAAAAAATTGCAAAAAACTCTGCCTGGGGTCCCCCGTGCTACTTTCGATCCAAAGAGGGAGGGATTAATCGGTCCCTGAGCCATCTGTGATTAACCCCTTGACTACGGTAGCTCCTTCTATTAGTGTAATAAAAACTAAGGATAGTCTATAGTTCTGAATTTTATTCCTTGTTCTTGTTCATGTGGTAAGCAGAGTTAGTACAGAACGCATGCGCATTCGTAAAATACGTATTAACCTTTTGGCTACTAGAGATTTGGCCCAAAAACACGTTTTGAAGCTAGTTGAGGGGTTTTTTGGTCAATGTCGTGCTGTTTAAGAGCTAAACCTGCCTACAAACCCGTTTTTTTCCAGGTTGTACACTCCGCGGCCTTTTCAGCCAGGTGCTTGCAAAGTTCGGCATGCGCAGAAAGCAAAATTTCGACATAGTTTTTGGCTTTAAAAGTAGCACAACACTTTCGACTTTCACTTTTCGCTTTCTCTCCTTCCCTCTCTTTTCGCTTTCCTCGCCTCATTTTTTTTTTGTTATTTCAACTTGCTGGGCATTTGGTAGGCTTTATTTTGGTAGGAAGAGTTTCTGAGAAACCTTTCATCATCTTAGAATTAGGTGATCAGAAAGGTAGGTGGGTAATGGAGCAAGCTTTTCATGGAGATTTCAGGTCAGTGTTACATTGGTTTTTTTGGCCGTTTCTCCAGTTTCCTTGACTCAATTGTGCTCATTCTGGTATAGTTTGAGAGATCTCTTCTCCCTGCACAAGTTAGTGGACAAAGCTGTTCCTGACCGTTAAAAGTGATGATGTCACTAGATGGGACCGTGGATAAAGCTGGACGTATTTTGCCAGATAGTAATCAAAGGGTTTGAGAAAAAAAAAAAAAAAAATTGCAAAAAACTCTGCCTGGGGTCCCCCGTGCTACTTTCGATCCAAAGAGGGAGGGATTAATCGGTCCCTGAGCCATCTGTGATTAACCCCTTGACTACGGTAGCTCCTTCTATTAGTGTAATAAAAACTAAGGATAGTCTATAGTTCTGAATTTTATTCCTTGTTCTTGTTCATGTGGTAAGCAGAGTTAGTACAGAACGCATGCGCATTCGTAAAATACGTATTAACCTTTTGGCTACTAGAGATTTGGCCCAAAAACACGTTTTGAAGCTAGTTGAGGGGTTTTTTGGTCAATGTCGTGCTGTTTAAGAGCTAAACCTGCCTACAAACCCGTTTTTTCCAGGTTGTACACTCCGCGGCCTTTTCAGCCAGGTGCTTGCAAAGTTCGGCATGCGCAGAAAGCAAAATTTCGACATAGTTTTTGGCTTTAAAAGTAGCACAACACTTTCGACTTTCACTTTTCGCTTTCTCTCCTTCCCTCTCTTTTCGCTTTCCTCGCCTCATTTTTTTTTTGTTATTTCAACTTGCTGGGCATTTGGTAGGCTTTATTTTGGTAGGAAGAGTTTCTGAGAAACCTTTCATCATCTTAGAATTAGGTGATCAGAAAGGTAGGTGGGTAATGGAGCAAGCTTTTCATGGAGATTTCAGGTCAGTGTTACATTGGTTTTTTTGGCCGTTTCTCCAGTTTCCTTGACTCAATTGTGCTCATTCTGGTATAGTTTGAGAGATCTCTTCTCCCTGCACAAGTTAGTGGACAAAGCTGTTCCTGACCGTTAAAAGTGATGATGTCACTAGATGGGACCGTGGATAAAGCTGGACGTATTTTGCCAGATAGTAATCAAAGGGTTTGAGAAAAAAAAAAAAAAAAATTGCAAAAAACTCTGCCTGGGGTCCCCCGTGCTACTTTCGATCCAAAGAGGGAGGGATTAATCGGTCCCTGAGCCATCTGTGATTAACCCCTTGACTACGGTAGCTCCTTCTATTAGTGTAATAAAAACTAAGGATAGTCTATAGTTCTGAATTTTATTCCTTGTTCTTGTTCATGTGGTAAGCAGAGTTAGTACAGAACGCATGCGCATTCGTAAATACGTATTAACCTTTTGGCTACTAGAGATTTGGCCCAAAAACACGTTTTGAAGCTAGTTGAGGGGTTTTTTGGTCAATGTCGTGCTGTTTAAGAGCTAAACCTGCCTACAAACCCGTTTTTTTTCCAGGTTGTACACTCCGCGGCCTTTTCAGCCAGGTGCTTGCAAAGTTCGGCATGCGCAGAAAGCAAAATTTCGACATAGTTTTTGGCTTTAAAAGTAGCACAACACTTTCGACTTTCACTTTTCGCTTTCTCTCCTTCCCTCTCTTTTCGCTTTCCTCGCCTCATTTTTTTTTTGTTATTTCAACTTGCTGGGCATTTGGTAGGCTTTATTTTGGTAGGAAGAGTTTCTGAGAAACCTTTCATCATCTTAGAATTAGGTGATCAGAAAGGTAGGTGGGTAATGGAGCAAGCTTTTCATGGAGATTTCAGGTCAGTGTTACATTGGTTTTTTTGGCCGTTTCTCCAGTTTCCTTGACTCAATTGTGCTCATTCTGGTATAGTTTGAGAGATCTCTTCTCCCTGCACAAGTTAGTGGACAAAGCTGTTCCTGACCGTTAAAAGTGATGATGTCACTAGATGGGACCGTGGATAAAGCTGGACGTATTTTGCCAGATAGTAATCAAAGGGTTTGAGAAAAAAAAAAAAAAAAAATTGCAAAAAACTCTGCCTGGGGTCCCCCGTGCTACTTTCGATCCAAAGAGGGAGGGATTAATCGGTCCCTGAGCCATCTGTGATTAACCCCTTGACTACGGTAGCTCCTTCTATTAGTGTAATAAAAACTAAGGATAGTCTATAGTTCTGAATTTTATTCCTTGTTCTTGTTCATGTGGTAAGCAGAGTTAGTACAGAACGCATGCGCATTCGTAAAATACGTATTAACCTTTTGGCTACTAGAGATTTGGCCCAAAAACACGTTTTGAAGCTAGTTGAGGGGTTTTTTGGTCAATGTCGTGCTGTTTAAGAGCTAAACCTGCCTACAAACCCGTTTTTTCCAGGTTGTACACTCCGCGGCCTTTTCAGCCAGGTGCTTGCAAAGTTCGGCATGCGCAGAAAGCAAAATTTCGACATAGTTTTTGGCTTTAAAAGTAGCACAACACTTTCGACTTTCACTTTTCGCTTTCTCTCCTTCCCTCTCTTTTCGCTTTCCTCGCCTCATTTTTTTTTTGTTATTTCAACTTGCTGGGCATTTGGTAGGCTTTATTTTGGTAGGAAGAGTTTCTGAGAAACCTTTCATCATCTTAGAATTAGGTGATCAGAAAGGTAGGTGGGTAATGGAGCAAGCTTTTCATGGAGATTTCAGGTCAGTGTTACATTGGTTTTTTTGGCCGTTTCTCCAGTTTCCTTGACTCAATTGTGCTCATTCTGGTATAGTTTGAGAGATCTCTTCTCCCTGCACAAGTTAGTGGACAAAGCTGTTCCTGACCGTTAAAAGTGATGATGTCACTAGATGGGACCGTGGATAAAGCTGGACGTATTTTGCCAGATAGTAATCAAAGGGTTTGAGAAAAAAAAAAAAAAAAATTGCAAAAAACTCTGCCTGGGGTCCCCCGTGCTACTTTCGATCCAAAGAGGGAGGGATTAATCGGTCCCTGAGCCATCTGTGATTAACCCCTTGACTACGGTAGCTCCTTCTATTAGTGTAATAAAAACTAAGGATAGTCTATAGTTCTGAATTTTATTCCTTGTTCTTGTTCATGTGGTAAGCAGAGTTAGTACAGAACGCATGCGCATTCGTAAAATACGTATTAACCTTTTGGCTACTAGAGATTTGGCCCAAAAACACGTTTTGAAGCTAGTTGAGGGGTTTTTTGGTCAATGTCGTGCTGTTTAAGAGCTAAACCTGCCTACAAACCCGTTTTTTTCCAGGTTGTACACTCCGCGGCCTTTTCAGCCAGGTGCTTGCAAAGTTCGGCATGCGCAGAAAGCAAAATTTCGACATAGTTTTTGGCTTTAAAAGTAGCACAACACTTTCGACTTTCACTTTTCGCTTTCTCTCCTTCCCTCTCTTTTCGCTTTCCTCGCCTCATTTTTTTTTGTTATTTCAACTTGCTGGGCATTTGGTAGGCTTTATTTTGGTAGGAAGAGTTTCTGAGAAACCTTTCATCATCTTAGAATTAGGTGATCAGAAAGGTAGGTGGGTAATGGAGCAAGCTTTTCATGGAGATTTCAGGTCAGTGTTACATTGGTTTTTTTGGCCGTTTCTCCAGTTTCCTTGACTCAATTGTGCTCATTCTGGTATAGTTTGAGAGATCTCTTCTCCCTGCACAAGTTAGTGGACAAAGCTGTTCCTGACCGTTAAAAGTGATGATGTCACTAGATGGGACCGTGGATAAAGCTGGACGTATTTTGCCAGATAGTAATCAAAGGGTTTGAGAAAAAAAAAAAAAAAATTGCAAAAAACTCTGCCTGGGGTCCCCCGTGCTACTTTCGATCCAAAGAGGGAGGGATTAATCGGTCCCTGAGCCATCTGTGATTAACCCCTTGACTACGGTAGCTCCTTCTATTAGTGTAATAAAAACTAAGGATAGTCTATAGTTCTGAATTTTATTCCTTGTTCTTGTTCATGTGGTAAGCAGAGTTAGTACAGAACGCATGCGCATTCGTAAAATACGTATTAACCTTTTGGCTACTAGAGATTTGGCCCAAAAACACGTTTTGAAGCTAGTTGAGGGGTTTTTTGGTCAATGTCGTGCTGTTTAAGAGCTAAACCTGCCTACAAACCCGTTTTTTCCAGGTTGTACACTCCGCGGCCTTTTCAGCCAGGTGCTTGCAAAGTTCGGCATGCGCAGAAAGCAAAATTTCGACATAGTTTTTGGCTTTAAAAGTAGCACAACACTTTCGACTTTCACTTTTCGCTTTCTCTCCTTCCCTCTCTTTTCGCTTTCCTCGCCTCATTTTTTTTTGTTATTTCAACTTGCTGGGCATTTGGTAGGCTTTATTTTGGTAGGAAGAGTTTCTGAGAAACCTTTCATCATCTTAGAATTAGGTGATCAGAAAGGTAGGTGGGTAATGGAGCAAGCTTTTCATGGAGATTTCAGGTCAGTGTTACATTGGTTTTTTTGGCCGTTTCTCCAGTTTCCTTGACTCAATTGTGCTCATTCTGGTATAGTTTGAGAGATCTCTTCTCCCTGCACAAGTTAGTGGACAAAGCTGTTCCTGACCGTTAAAAGTGATGATGTCACTAGATGGGACCGTGGATAAAGCTGGACGTATTTTGCCAGATAGTAATCAAAGGGTTTGAGAAAAAAAAAAAAAAAAATTGCAAAAAACTCTGCCTGGGGTCCCCCGTGCTACTTTCGATCCAAAGAGGGAGGGATTAATCGGTCCCTGAGCCATCTGTGATTAACCCCTTGACTACGGTAGCTCCTTCTATTAGTGTAATAAAAACTAAGGATAGTCTATAGTTCTGAATTTTATTCCTTGTTCTTGTTCATGTGGTAAGCAGAGTTAGTACAGAACGCATGCGCATTCGTAAAATACGTATTAACCTTTTGGCTACTAGAGATTTGGCCCAAAAACACGTTTTGAAGCTAGTTGAGGGGTTTTTTGGTCAATGTCGTGCTGTTTAAGAGCTAAACCTGCCTACAAACCCGTTTTTTCCAGGTTGTACACTCCGCGGCCTTTTCAGCCAGGTGCTTGCAAAGTTCGGCATGCGCAGAAAGCAAAATTTCGACATAGTTTTTGGCTTTAAAAGTAGCACAACACTTTCGACTTTCACTTTTCGCTTTCTCTCCTTCCCTCTCTTTTCGCTTTCCTCGCCTCATTTTTTTTTTGTTATTTCAACTTGCTGGGCATTTGGTAGGCTTTATTTTGGTAGGAAGAGTTTCTGAGAAACCTTTCATCATCTTAGAATTAGGTGATCAGAAAGGTAGGTGGGTAATGGAGCAAGCTTTTCATGGAGATTTCAGGTCAGTGTTACATTGGTTTTTTTGGCCGTTTCTCCAGTTTCCTTGACTCAATTGTGCTCATTCTGGTATAGTTTGAGAGATCTCTTCTCCCTGCACAAGTTAGTGGACAAAGCTGTTCCTGACCGTTAAAAGTGATGATGTCACTAGATGGGACCGTGGATAAAGCTGGACGTATTTTGCCAGATAGTAATCAAAGGGTTTGAGAAAAAAAAAAAAAAAAATTGCAAAAAACTCTGCCTGGGGTCCCCCGTGCTACTTTCGATCCAAAGAGGGAGGGATTAATCGGTCCCTGAGCCATCTGTGATTAACCCCTTGACTACGGTAGCTCCTTCTATTAGTGTAATAAAAACTAAGGATAGTCTATAGTTCTGAATTTTATTCCTTGTTCTTGTTCATGTGGTAAGCAGAGTTAGTACAGAACGCATGCGCATTCGTAAAATACGTATTAACCTTTTGGCTACTAGAGATTTGGCCCAAAAACACGTTTTGAAGCTAGTTGAGGGGTTTTTTGGTCAATGTCGTGCTGTTTAAGAGCTAAACCTGCCTACAAACCCGTTTTTTTCCAGGTTGTACACTCCGCGGCCTTTTCAGCCAGGTGCTTGCAAAGTTCGGCATGCGCAGAAAGCAAAATTTCGACATAGTTTTTGGCTTTAAAAGTAGCACAACACTTTCGACTTTCACTTTTCGCTTTCTCTCCTTCCCTCTCTTTTCGCTTTCCTCGCCTCATTTTTTTTTTGTTATTTCAACTTGCTGGGCATTTGGTAGGCTTTATTTTGGTAGGAAGAGTTTCTGAGAAACCTTTCATCATCTTAGAATTAGGTGATCAGAAAGGTAGGTGGGTAATGGAGCAAGCTTTTCATGGAGATTTCAGGTCAGTGTTACATTGGTTTTTTTGGCCGTTTCTCCAGTTTCCTTGACTCAATTGTGCTCATTCTGGTATAGTTTGAGAGATCTCTTCTCCCTGCACAAGTTAGTGGACAAAGCTGTTCCTGACCGTTAAAAGTGATGATGTCACTAGATGGGACCGTGGATAAAGCTGGACGTATTTTGCCAGATAGTAATCAAAGGGTTTGAGAAAAAAAAAAAAAAATTGCAAAAAACTCTGCCTGGGGTCCCCCGTGCTACTTTCGATCCAAAGAGGGAGGGATTAATCGGTCCCTGAGCCATCTGTGATTAACCCCTTGACTACGGTAGCTCCTTCTATTAGTGTAATAAAAACTAAGGATAGTCTATAGTTCTGAATTTTATTCCTTGTTCTTGTTCATGTGGTAAGCAGAGTTAGTACAGAACGCATGCGCATTCGTAAAATACGTATTAACCTTTTGGCTACTAGAGATTTGGCCCAAAAACACGTTTTGAAGCTAGTTGAGGGGTTTTTTGGTCAATGTCGTGCTGTTTAAGAGCTAAACCTGCCTACAAACCCGTTTTTTCCAGGTTGTACACTCCGCGGCCTTTTCAGCCAGGTGCTTGCAAAGTTCGGCATGCGCAGAAAGCAAAATTTCGACATAGTTTTTGGCTTTAAAAGTAGCACAACACTTTCGACTTTCACTTTTCGCTTTCTCTCCTTCCCTCTCTTTTCGCTTTCCTCGCCTCATTTTTTTTTGTTATTTCAACTTGCTGGGCATTTGGTAGGCTTTATTTTGGTAGGAAGAGTTTCTGAGAAACCTTTCATCATCTTAGAATTAGGTGATCAGAAAGGTAGGTGGGTAATGGAGCAAGCTTTTCATGGAGATTTCAGGTCAGTGTTACATTGGTTTTTTTGGCCGTTTCTCCAGTTTCCTTGACTCAATTGTGCTCATTCTGGTATAGTTTGAGAGATCTCTTCTCCCTGCACAAGTTAGTGGACAAAGCTGTTCCTGACCGTTAAAAGTGATGATGTCACTAGATGGGACCGTGGATAAAGCTGGACGTATTTTGCCAGATAGTAATCAAAGGGTTTGAGAAAAAAAAAAAAAAAAAAATTGCAAAAAACTCTGCCTGGGTCCCCCGTGCTACTTTCGATCCAAAGAGGGAGGGATTAATCGGTCCCTGAGCCATCTGTGATTAACCCCTTGACTACGGTAGCTCCTTCTATTAGTGTAATAAAAACTAAGGATAGTCTATAGTTCTGAATTTTATTCCTTGTTCTTGTTCATGTGGTAAGCAGAGTTAGTACAGAACGCATGCGCATTCGTAAAATACGTATTAACCTTTTGGCTACTAGAGATTTGGCCCAAAAACACGTTTTGAAGCTAGTTGAGGGGTTTTTTTGGTCAATGTCGTGCTGTTTAAGAGCTAAACCTGCCTACAAACCCGTTTTTTTTCCAGGTTGTACACTCCGCGGCCTTTTCAGCCAGGTGCTTGCAAAGTTCGGCATGCGCAGAAAGCAAAATTTCGACATAGTTTTTGGCTTTAAAAGTAGCACAACACTTTCGACTTTCACTTTTCGCTTTCTCTCCTTCCCTCTCTTTTCGCTTTCCTCGCCTCATTTTTTTTTTGTTATTTCAACTTGCTGGGCATTTGGTAGGCTTTATTTTGGTAGGAAGAGTTTCTGAGAAACCTTTCATCATCTTAGAATTAGGTGATCAGAAAGGTAGGTGGGTAATGGAGCAAGCTTTTCATGGAGATTTCAGGTCAGTGTTACATTGGTTTTTTTGGCCGTTTCTCCAGTTTCCTTGACTCAATTGTGCTCATTCTGGTATAGTTTGAGAGATCTCTTCTCCCTGCACAAGTTAGTGGACAAAGCTGTTCCTGACCGTTAAAAGTGATGATGTCACTAGATGGGACCGTGGATAAAGCTGGACGTATTTTGCCAGATAGTAATCAAAGGGTTTGAGAAAAAAAAAAAAAAAAATTGCAAAAAACTCTGCCTGGGGTCCCCCGTGCTACTTTCGATCCAAAGAGGGAGGGATTAATCGGTCCCTGAGCCATCTGTGATTAACCCCTTGACTACGGTAGCTCCTTCTATTAGTGTAATAAAAACTAAGGATAGTCTATAGTTCTGAATTTTATTCCTTGTTCTTGTTCATGTGGTAAGCAGAGTTAGTACAGAACGCATGCGCATTCGTAAAATACGTATTAACCTTTTGGCTACTAGAGATTTGGCCCAAAAACACGTTTTGAAGCTAGTTGAGGGGTTTTTTGGTCAATGTCGTGCTGTTTAAGAGCTAAACCTGCCTACAAACCCGTTTTTTTCCAGGTTGTACACTCCGCGGCCTTTTCAGCCAGGTGCTTGCAAAGTTCGGCATGCGCAGAAAGCAAAATTTCGACATAGTTTTTGGCTTTAAAAGTAGCACAACACTTTCGACTTTCACTTTTCGCTTTCTCTCCTTCCCTCTCTTTTCGCTTTCCTCGCCTCATTTTTTTTTTGTTATTTCAACTTGCTGGGCATTTGGTAGGCTTTATTTTGGTAGGAAGAGTTTCTGAGAAACCTTTCATCATCTTAGAATTAGGTGATCAGAAAGGTAGGTGGGTAATGGAGCAAGCTTTTCATGGAGATTTCAGGTCAGTGTTACATTGGTTTTTTTGGCCGTTTCTCCAGTTTCCTTGACTCAATTGTGCTCATTCTGGTATAGTTTGAGAGATCTCTTCTCCCTGCACAAGTTAGTGGACAAAGCTGTTCCTGACCGTTAAAAGTGATGATGTCACTAGATGGGACCGTGGATAAAGCTGGACGTATTTTGCCAGATAGTAATCAAAGGGTTTGAGAAAAAAAAAAAAAAAAAATTGCAAAAAACTCTGCCTGGGGTCCCCCGTGCTACTTTCGATCCAAAGAGGGAGGGATTAATCGGTCCCTGAGCCATCTGTGATTAACCCCTTGACTACGGTAGCTCCTTCTATTAGTGTAATAAAAACTAAGGATAGTCTATAGTTCTGAATTTTATTCCTTGTTCTTGTTCATGTGGTAAGCAGAGTTAGTACAGAACGCATGCGCATTCGTAAAATACGTATTAACCTTTTGGCTACTAGAGATTTGGCCCAAAAACACGTTTTGAAGCTAGTTGAGGGGTTTTTTGGTCAATGTCGTGCTGTTTAAGAGCTAAACCTGCCTACAAACCCGTTTTTTCCAGGTTGTACACTCCGCGGCCTTTTCAGCCAGGTGCTTGCAAAGTTCGGCATGCGCAGAAAGCAAAATTTCGACATAGTTTTTGGCTTTAAAAGTAGCACAACACTTTCGACTTTCACTTTTCGCTTTCTCTCCTTCCCTCTCTTTTCGCTTTCCTCGCCTCATTTTTTTTTTGTTATTTCAACTTGCTGGGCATTTGGTAGGCTTTATTTTGGTAGGAAGAGTTTCTGAGAAACCTTTCATCATCTTAGAATTAGGTGATCAGAAAGGTAGGTGGGTAATGGAGCAAGCTTTTCATGGAGATTTCAGGTCAGTGTTACATTGGTTTTTTTGGCCGTTTCTCCAGTTTCCTTGACTCAATTGTGCTCATTCTGGTATAGTTTGAGAGATCTCTTCTCCCTGCACAAGTTAGTGGACAAAGCTGTTCCTGACCGTTAAAAGTGATGATGTCACTAGATGGGACCGTGGATAAAGCTGGACGTATTTTGCCAGATAGTAATCAAAGGGTTTGAGAAAAAAAAAAAAAAAAATTGCAAAAAACTCTGCCTGGGGTCCCCCGTGCTACTTTCGATCCAAAGAGGGAGGGATTAATCGGTCCCTGAGCCATCTGTGATTAACCCCTTGACTACGGTAGCTCCTTCTATTAGTGTAATAAAAACTAAGGATAGTCTATAGTTCTGAATTTTATTCCTTGTTCTTGTTCATGTGGTAAGCAGAGTTAGTACAGAACGCATGCGCATTCGTAAAATACGTATTAACCTTTTGGCTACTAGAGATTTGGCCCAAAAACACGTTTTGAAGCTAGTTGAGGGGTTTTTTGGTCAATGTCGTGCTGTTTAAGAGCTAAACCTGCCTACAAACCCGTTTTTTCCAGGTTGTACACTCCGCGGCCTTTTCAGCCAGGTGCTTGCAAAGTTCGGCATGCGCAGAAAGCAAAATTTCGACATAGTTTTTGGCTTTAAAAGTAGCACAACACTTTCGACTTTCACTTTTCGCTTTCTCTCCTTCCCTCTCTTTTCGCTTTCCTCGCCTCATTTTTTTTTTGTTATTTCAACTTGCTGGGCATTTGGTAGGCTTTATTTTGGTAGGAAGAGTTTCTGAGAAACCTTTCATCATCTTAGAATTAGGTGATCAGAAAGGTAGGTGGGTAATGGAGCAAGCTTTTCATGGAGATTTCAGGTCAGTGTTACATTGGTTTTTTTGGCCGTTTCTCCAGTTTCCTTGACTCAATTGTGCTCATTCTGGTATAGTTTGAGAGATCTCTTCTCCCTGCACAAGTTAGTGGACAAAGCTGTTCCTGACCGTTAAAAGTGATGATGTCACTAGATGGGACCGTGGATAAAGCTGGACGTATTTTGCCAGATAGTAATCAAAGGGTTTGAGAAAAAAAAAAAAAAAAATTGCAAAAAACTCTGCCTGGGGTCCCCCGTGCTACTTTCGATCCAAAGAGGGAGGGATTAATCGGTCCCTGAGCCATCTGTGATTAACCCCTTGACTACGGTAGCTCCTTCTATTAGTGTAATAAAAACTAAGGATAGTCTATAGTTCTGAATTTTATTCCTTGTTCTTGTTCATGTGGTAAGCAGAGTTAGTACAGAACGCATGCGCATTCGTAAAATACGTATTAACCTTTTGGCTACTAGAGATTTGGCCCAAAAACACGTTTTGAAGCTAGTTGAGGGGTTTTTTGGTCAATGTCGTGCTGTTTAAGAGCTAAACCTGCCTACAAACCCGTTTTTTCCAGGTTGTACACTCCGCGGCCTTTTCAGCCAGGTGCTTGCAAAGTTCGGCATGCGCAGAAAGCAAAATTTCGACATAGTTTTTGGCTTTAAAAGTAGCACAACACTTTCGACTTTCACTTTTCGCTTTCTCTCCTTCCCTCTCTTTTCGCTTTCCTCGCCTCATTTTTTTTTTGTTATTTCAACTTGCTGGGCATTTGGTAGGCTTTATTTTGGTAGGAAGAGTTTCTGAGAAACCTTTCATCATCTTAGAATTAGGTGATCAGAAAGGTAGGTGGGTAATGGAGCAAGCTTTTCATGGAGATTTCAGGTCAGTGTTACATTGGTTTTTTTGGCCGTTTCTCCAGTTTCCTTGACTCAATTGTGCTCATTCTGGTATAGTTTGAGAGATCTCTTCTCCCTGCACAAGTTAGTGGACAAAGCTGTTCCTGACCGTTAAAAGTGATGATGTCACTAGATGGGACCGTGGATAAAGCTGGACGTATTTTGCCAGATAGTAATCAAAGGGTTTGAGAAAAAAAAAAAAAAAAATTGCAAAAAACTCTGCCTGGGGTCCCCCGTGCTACTTTCGATCCAAAGAGGGAGGGATTAATCGGTCCCTGAGCCATCTGTGATTAACCCCTTGACTACGGTAGCTCCTTCTATTAGTGTAATAAAAACTAAGGATAGTCTATAGTTCTGAATTTTATTCCTTGTTCTTGTTCATGTGGTAAGCAGAGTTAGTACAGAACGCATGCGCATTCGTAAAATACGTATTAACCTTTTGGCTACTAGAGATTTGGCCCAAAAACACGTTTTGAAGCTAGTTGAGGGGTTTTTTGGTCAATGTCGTGCTGTTTAAGAGCTAAACCTGCCTACAAACCCGTTTTTTCCAGGTTGTACACTCCGCGGCCTTTTCAGCCAGGTGCTTGCAAAGTTCGGCATGCGCAGAAAGCAAAATTTCGACATAGTTTTTGGCTTTAAAAGTAGCACAACACTTTCGACTTTCACTTTTCGCTTTCTCTCCTTCCCTCTCTTTTCGCTTTCCTCGCCTCATTTTTTTTTTGTTATTTCAACTTGCTGGGCATTTGGTAGGCTTTATTTTGGTAGGAAGAGTTTCTGAGAAACCTTTCATCATCTTAGAATTAGGTGATCAGAAAGGTAGGTGGGTAATGGAGCAAGCTTTTCATGGAGATTTCAGGTCAGTGTTACATTGGTTTTTTTGGCCGTTTCTCCAGTTTCCTTGACTCAATTGTGCTCATTCTGGTATAGTTTGAGAGATCTCTTCTCCCTGCACAAGTTAGTGGACAAAGCTGTTCCTGACCGTTAAAAGTGATGATGTCACTAGATGGGACCGTGGATAAAGCTGGACGTATTTTGCCAGATAGTAATCAAAGGGTTTGAGAAAAAAAAAAAAAAATTGCAAAAAACTCTGCCTGGGGTCCCCCGTGCTACTTTCGATCCAAAGAGGGAGGGATTAATCGGTCCCTGAGCCATCTGTGATTAACCCCTTGACTACGGTAGCTCCTTCTATTAGTGTAATAAAAACTAAGGATAGTCTATAGTTCTGAATTTTATTCCTTGTTCTTGTTCATGTGGTAAGCAGAGTTAGTACAGAACGCATGCGCATTCGTAAAATACGTATTAACCTTTTGGCTACTAGAGATTTGGCCCAAAAACACGTTTTGAAGCTAGTTGAGGGGTTTTTTGGTCAATGTCGTGCTGTTTAAGAGCTAAACCTGCCTACAAACCCGTTTTTTTCCAGGTTGTACACTCCGCGGCCTTTTCAGCCAGGTGCTTGCAAAGTTCGGCATGCGCAGAAAGCAAAATTTCGACATAGTTTTTGGCTTTAAAAGTAGCACAACACTTTCGACTTTCACTTTTCGCTTTCTCTCCTTCCCTCTCTTTTCGCTTTCCTCGCCTCATTTTTTTTTTGTTATTTCAACTTGCTGGGCATTTGGTAGGCTTTATTTTGGTAGGAAGAGTTTCTGAGAAACCTTTCATCATCTTAGAATTAGGTGATCAGAAAGGTAGGTGGGTAATGGAGCAAGCTTTTCATGGAGATTTCAGGTCAGTGTTACATTGGTTTTTTTGGCCGTTTCTCCAGTTTCCTTGACTCAATTGTGCTCATTCTGGTATAGTTTGAGAGATCTCTTCTCCCTGCACAAGTTAGTGGACAAAGCTGTTCCTGACCGTTAAAAGTGATGATGTCACTAGATGGGACCGTGGATAAAGCTGGACGTATTTTGCCAGATAGTAATCAAAGGGTTTGAGAAAAAAAAAAAAAAAAAATTGCAAAAAACTCTGCCTGGGGTCCCCCGTGCTACTTTCGATCCAAAGAGGGAGGGATTAATCGGTCCCTGAGCCATCTGTGATTAACCCCTTGACTACGGTAGCTCCTTCTATTAGTGTAATAAAAACTAAGGATAGTCTATAGTTCTGAATTTTATTCCTTGTTCTTGTTCATGTGGTAAGCAGAGTTAGTACAGAACGCATGCGCATTCGTAAAATACGTATTAACCTTTTGGCTACTAGAGATTTGGCCCAAAAACACGTTTTGAAGCTAGTTGAGGGGTTTTTTGGTCAATGTCGTGCTGTTTAAGAGCTAAACCTGCCTACAAACCCGTTTTTTCCAGGTTGTACACTCCGCGGCCTTTTCAGCCAGGTGCTTGCAAAGTTCGGCATGCGCAGAAAGCAAAATTTCGACATAGTTTTAGGCTTTAAAAGTAGCACAACACTTTCGACTTTCACTTTTCGCTTTCTCTCCTTCCCTCTCTTTTCGCTTTCCTCGCCTCATTTTTTTTTTGTTATTTCAACTTGCTGGGCATTTGGTAGGCTTTATTTTGGTAGGAAGAGTTTCTGAGAAACCTTTCATCATCTTAGAATTAGGTGATCAGAAAGGTAGGTGGGTAATGGAGCAAGCTTTTCATGGAGATTTCAGGTCAGTGTTACATTGGTTTTTTTGGCCGTTTCTCCAGTTTCCTTGACTCAATTGTGCTCATTCTGGTATAGTTTGAGAGATCTCTTCTCCCTGCACAAGTTAGTGGACAAAGCTGTTCCTGACCGTTAAAAGTGATGATGTCACTAGATGGGACCGTGGATAAAGCTGGACGTATTTTGCCAGATAGTAATCAAAGGGTTTGAGAAAAAAAAAAAAAAAAATTGCAAAAAACTCTGCCTGGGGTCCCCCGTGCTACTTTCGATCCAAAGAGGGAGGGATTAATCGGTCCCTGAGCCATCTGTGATTAACCCCTTGACTACGGTAGCTCCTTCTATTAGTGTAATAAAAACTAAGGATAGTCTATAGTTCTGAATTTTATTCCTTGTTCTTGTTCATGTGGTAAGCAGAGTTAGTACAGAACGCATGCGCATTCGTAAAATACGTATTAACCTTTTGGCTACTAGAGATTTGGCCCAAAAACACGTTTTGAAGCTAGTTGAGGGGTTTTTTGGTCAATGTCGTGCTGTTTAAGAGCTAAACCTGCCTACAAACCCGTTTTTTCCAGGTTGTACACTCCGCGGCCTTTTCAGCCAGGTGCTTGCAAAGTTCGGCATGCGCAGAAAGCAAAATTTCGACATAGTTTTAGGCTTTAAAAGTAGCACAACACTTTCGACTTTCACTTTTCGCTTTCTCTCCTTCCCTCTCTTTTCGCTTTCCTCGCCTCATTTTTTTTTTGTTATTTCAACTTGCTGGGCATTTGGTAGGCTTTATTTTGGTAGGAAGAGTTTCTGAGAAACCTTTCATCATCTTAGAATTAGGTGATCAGAAAGGTAGGTGGGTAATGGAGCAAGCTTTTCATGGAGATTTCAGGTCAGTGTTACATTGGTTTTTTTGGCCGTTTCTCCAGTTTCCTTGACTCAATTGTGCTCATTCTGGTATAGTTTGAGAGATCTCTTCTCCCTGCACAAGTTAGTGGACAAAGCTGTTCCTGACCGTTAAAAGTGATGATGTCACTAGATGGGACCGTGGATAAAGCTGGACGTATTTTGCCAGATAGTAATCAAAGGGTTTGAGAAAAAAAAAAAAAAAAAATTGCAAAAAACTCTGCCTGGGGTCCCCCGTGCTACTTTCGATCCAAAGAGGGAGGGATTAATCGGTCCCTGAGCCATCTGTGATTAACCCCTTGACTACGGTAGCTCCTTCTATTAGTGTAATAAAAACTAAGGATAGTCTATAGTTCTGAATTTTATTCCTTGTTCTTGTTCATGTGGTAAGCAGAGTTAGTACAGAACGCATGCGCATTCGTAAAATACGTATTAACCTTTTGGCTACTAGAGATTTGGCCCAAAAACACGTTTTGAAGCTAGTTGAGGGGTTTTTTGGTCAATGTCGTGCTGTTTAAGAGCTAAACCTGCCTACAAACCCGTTTTTTCCAGGTTGTACACTCCGCGGCCTTTTCAGCCAGGTGCTTGCAAAGTTCGGCATGCGCAGAAAGCAAAATTTCGACATAGTTTTTGGCTTTAAAAGTAGCACAACACTTTCGACTTTCACTTTTCGCTTTCTCTCCTTCCCTCTCTTTTCGCTTTCCTCGCCTCATTTTTTTTTTGTTATTTCAACTTGCTGGGCATTTGGTAGGCTTTATTTTGGTAGAAGAGTTTCTGAGAAACCTTTCATCATCTTAGAATTAGGTGATCAGAAAGGTAGGTGGGTAATGGAGCAAGCTTTTCATGGAGATTTCAGGTCAGTGTTACATTGGTTTTTTTTGGCCGTTTCTCCAGTTTCCTTGACTCAATTGTGCTCATTCTGGTATAGTTTGAGAGATCTCTTCTCCCTGCACAAGTTAGTGGACAAAGCTGTTCCTGACCGTTAAAAGTGATGATGTCACTAGATGGGACCGTGGATAAAGCTGGACGTATTTTGCCAGATAGTAATCAAAGGGTTTGAGAAAAAAAAAAAAAAAAAATTGCAAAAAACTCTGCCTGGGGTCCCCCGTGCTACTTTCGATCCAAAGAGGGAGGGATTAATCGGTCCCTGAGCCATCTGTGATTAACCCCTTGACTACGGTAGCTCCTTCTATTAGTGTAATAAAAACTAAGGATAGTCTATAGTTCTGAATTTTATTCCTTGTTCTTGTTCATGTGGTAAGCAGAGTTAGTACAGAACGCATGCGCATTCGTAAAATACGTATTAACCTTTTGGCTACTAGAGATTTGGCCCAAAAACACGTTTTGAAGCTAGTTGAGGGGTTTTTTGGTCAATGTCGTGCTGTTTAAGAGCTAAACCTGCCTACAAACCCGTTTTTTCCAGGTTGTACACTCCGCGGCCTTTTCAGCCAGGTGCTTGCAAAGTTCGGCATGCGCAGAAAGCAAAATTTCGACATAGTTTTTGGCTTTAAAAGTAGCACAACACTTTCGACTTTCACTTTTCGCTTTCTCTCCTTCCCTCTCTTTTCGCTTTCCTCGCCTCATTTTTTTTTTGTTATTTCAACTTGCTGGGCATTTGGTAGGCTTTATTTTGGTAGGAAGAGTTTCTGAGAAACCTTTCATCATCTTAGAATTAGGTGATCAGAAAGGTAGGTGGGTAATGGAGCAAGCTTTTCATGGAGATTTCAGGTCAGTGTTACATTGGTTTTTTTGGCCGTTTCTCCAGTTTCCTTGACTCAATTGTGCTCATTCTGGTATAGTTTGAGAGATCTCTTCTCCCTGCACAAGTTAGTGGACAAAGCTGTTCCTGACCGTTAAAAGTGATGATGTCACTAGATGGGACCGTGGATAAAGCTGGACGTATTTTGCCAGATAGTAATCAAAGGGTTTGAGAAAAAAAAAAAAAAAAAAATTGCAAAAAACTCTGCCTGGGGTCCCCCGTGCTACTTTCGATCCAAAGAGGGAGGGATTAATCGGTCCCTGAGCCATCTGTGATTAACCCCTTGACTACGGTAGCTCCTTCTATTAGTGTAATAAAAACTAAGGATAGTCTATAGTTCTGAATTTTATTCCTTGTTCTTGTTCATGTGGTAAGCAGAGTTAGTACAGAACGCATGCGCATTCGTAAAATACGTATTAACCTTTTGGCTACTAGAGATTTGGCCCAAAAACACGTTTTGAAGCTAGTTGAGGGGTTTTTTGGTCAATGTCGTGCTGTTTAAGAGCTAAACCTGCCTACAAACCCGTTTTTTTCCAGGTTGTACACTCCGCGGCCTTTTCAGCCAGGTGCTTGCAAAGTTCGGCATGCGCAGAAAGCAAAATTTCGACATATTTTTTGGCTTTAAAAGTAGCACAACACTTTCGACTTTCACTTTTCGCTTTCTCTCCTTCCCTCTCTTTTCGCTTTCCTCGCCTCATTTTTTTTTTGTTATTTCAACTTGCTGGGCATTTGGTAGGCTTTATTTTGGTAGGAAGAGTTTCTGAGAAACCTTTCATCATCTTAGAATTAGGTGATCAGAAAGGTAGGTGGGTAATGGAGCAAGCTTTTCATGGAGATTTCAGGTCAGTGTTACATTGGTTTTTTTGGCCGTTTCTCCAGTTTCCTTGACTCAATTGTGCTCATTCTGGTATAGTTTGAGAGATCTCTTCTCCCTGCACAAGTTAGTGGACAAAGCTGTTCCTGACCGTTAAAAGTGATGATGTCACTAGATGGGACCGTGGATAAAGCTGGACGTATTTTGCCAGATAGTAATCAAAGGGTTTGAGAAAAAAAAAAAAAAAATTGCAAAAAACTCTGCCTGGGGTCCCCCGTGCTACTTTCGATCCAAAGAGGGAGGGATTAATCGGTCCCTGAGCCATCTGTGATTAACCCCTTGACTACGGTAGCTCCTTCTATTAGTGTAATAAAAACTAAGGATAGTCTATAGTTCTGAATTTTATTCCTTGTTCTTGTTCATGTGGTAAGCAGAGTTAGTACAGAACGCATGCGCATTCGTAAAATACGTATTAACCTTTTGGCTACTAGAGATTTGGCCCAAAAACACGTTTTTGAAGCTAGGTGAGGGGTTTTTTGGTCAATGTCGTGCTGTTTAAGAGCTAAACCTGCCTACAAACCCGTTTTTTCCAGGTTGTACACTCCGCGGCCTTTTCAGCTCGGTTCTTGCAAAGTTCGGCATGCGCAGAGAGCAACTTTTCGACATAGTTTTTGGCTTTACCAGTAGCACAACCCTTTCGAGTTTCACTTTTCGCTTCTCTCCTTCCCTCTCTTTTCGCTTTCCTCGCCTCATTTTTTTTTGTTATTTCAACTTGCTGGGCATTTGGTAGGCTTTATTTTGGTAGGAAGAGTTTCTGAGAAACCTTTCATCATCTTAGAATTAGGTGATCAGAAAGGTAGGTGGGTAATGGAGCAAGCTTTTCATGGAGATTTCAGGTCAGTGTTACATTGGTTTTTTTGGCCGTTTCTCCAGTTTCCTTGACTCAATTGTGCTCATTCTGGTATAGTTTTGAGGAGAGCTCTTCTCCCTGCACAAGTTAGTGGACAAAGCTGTTCCTGACCGTTAAAAGTGATGATGGCACTAGATGGGACCGTGGATAAAGCTGGACGTATTTTGCCAGATAGTAATCAAAGGGGTTGATAAAAAAAAAAAAAAAAATTGCAAATACCCTGCCTGGGGTCCCCCGTGCTACTTTCGATCCAAAGAGGGAGGGATTAATCGGTCCCTGAGCCATCTGTGATTTACCCCTTGACTACGGTAGCTCCTTCTATTAGTGTAATAAAAACTAAGGATAGTCTATAGTTCTGAATTTTATTACTTGTTCTTGTTCATTTGGTAAGCAGAGTTAGTACAGAACGCATGCGCATTCGTAAAATACGTATTAACCTTATGGCTACTAGAGATTGGCCGCCCAAAAACACGTTTGAAGCTAGTTGAGGGGTTTTTTTGTTCAATGTCTTGCTGTTTAAGAGCTAAACCTGCCTACAAACCCGTTTTTTCCAGGTTGTACACTCCGCGGCCTTTTCAGCCAGGTGCTTGCAAAGTTCGGCATGCGCAGAAAGCAAAATTTCGACATAGTTTTTGGCTTTAAAAGTAGCACAACACTTTCGACTTTCCACCTTTTCGCTTTCTCTCCTTCCCTCTCTTTTCGCTTTCCTCGCCTCATTTTTTTTTTGTTATTTCAACTTGCTGGGCATTTGGTAGGCTTTATTTTGGTAGGAAGAGTTTCTGAGAAACCTTTCATCATCTTAGAATTAGGTGATCAGAAAGGTAGGTGGGTAATGGAGCAAGCTTTTCATGGAGATTTCAGGTCAGTGTTACATTGGTTTTTTTGGCCGTTTCTCCAGTTTCCTTGACTCAATTGTGCTCATTCTGGTATAGTTTGAGAGCTCTCTTCTCCCTGCACAAGTTAGTGGACAAAGCTGTTCCTGACCGTTAAAAGTGATGATGTCACTAGATGGGACGGTGGATAAAGCTGGACGTATTTTGCCAGATAGTAATCAAAGGGTTTGAGAAAAAAAAAAAAAAAAAATTGCAAAAAACTCTGCCTGGGGTCCCCCGTGCTACTTTCGATCCAAAGAGGGAGGGATTAATCGGTCCCTGAGCCATCTGTGATTAACCCCTTGACTACGGTAGCTCCTTCTATTAGTGTAATAAAAACTAAGGATAGTCTATAGTTCTGAATTTTATTCCTTGTTCTTGTTCATGTGGTAAGCAGAGTTAGTACAGAACGCATGCGATTTCGTAAAATACGTATTAACCTTTTGGCTACTAGAGATTTGGCCCAAAAACACGTTTTGAAGCTAGTTGAGGGGTTTTTTGGTCAATGTCGTGCTGTTTAAGAGCTAAACCTGCCTACAAACCCGTTTTTTCCAGGTTGGACACTCCGCGGCCTTTTCAGCCAGGTGCTTGCACAGTTCGGCAGCGCAGAAAGCAAAATTTCGACATAGTTTTTGGCTTGAAAAGTAGCACAACACTTTCGACTTTCACTTTTCGCTTTCTCTCCTTCCCTCTATTTTCGCTTTCCTCGCCTCATTTTTTTTTTTTTTCAACTGCTGGGCATTTGGTAGGCTTTATTTTGGTAGGAAGAGTTTCTGAGAAACATCATCATCTTAGAATTAGGTGATCAGAAAGGTAGGTGGGTAATGGAGCAAGCTTTTCATGGAGATTTCAGGTCAGTGTTACATTGGTTTTTTTGGCCGTCTTCTCCAGTTTCCTTGACTCACTTGTGCTCATTCTGGTATAGTTTTGAGAGATCTCTTCTCCCTGCACAAGTTAGTGGACAAAGCTGTTCCTGAACCGTTAAAAGTGATGATGTCACTAGATGGGACCGTGGATAAAGCTGGACGTATTTTGCCAGATAGTAATCAAAGGGTTTGAGAAAAAAAAAAAAAAAATTTGCAAAAAAACTCTGCGTGGGGTCCCCCGTGCTACTTTCGATCCAAAGAGGGAGGGATTAATCGGTCCCTGAGCCATCTGTGATTAACCCCTTGACTACGGTAGCTCCTTCTATTAGTGTAATAAAAACTAAGGATAGTCTATAGTTCTGAATTTTATTCCTTGTTCTTGTTCATGTGGTAAGCAGAGGTAGTACAGAACGCATGCGCATTCGTAAAATACGTATTAACCTTTGGCTACTAGAGATTTGGCCCAAAAACACGTTTTGAAGCTAGTTGAGGGGTTTTTTGGTCAATGTCGTGCTGTTTAAGAGCTAAAACCTGCCTACAAACCCGTTTTTTCCAGGTTGTACACTCCGCGGCCTTTTCAGCCAGGTGCTTGCAAAGTTCGGCATGCGCAGAAAGCAAAATTTCGACATAGTTTTTGGCTTTAAAAGTTAGCACAACACTTTCGACTTTCACTTTTCGCTTTCTCCTCCTTCCCTCTCTTTGCTTTTCGCTTTCCTTGCTCATTTTTTTTTTGTTATTTCAACTTGCTGTGCATTTGGTTTGCTTTATTGTTGTAGGATGAGTTTCTTAGATACATTTAATCATCTTAGAATTTTGTGATCAGAATGGTAGGTGGGTTATGGAGCAAGCTTTTCATGGAGATTTCAGGTCAGTGTTACATTGGTTTTTTTGGCCGTTTCTCCAGTTTCCTTGACTCAATTGTGCTCATTCTGGTATAGTTTGAGAGATCTCGTCTCCCTGCACAAGTTCGGTGGACAAAGCTGTTCCTGACCGTTAAAAGTGATGATGTCACAAGATGGGACCGTGGATAAAGCTGGACGTATTTGCCAGATAGTAATCAAAGGGTTTGAGAAAAAAAAAAAAAAAATTGCAAAAAAACTCTGCCTGGGGTCCCCCGTGCTACTTTCGATCCAAAGAGGGAGGGATTAATCGGTCCCTGAGCCATCTGTGATTAACCCCTTGACTACGGTAGCTCCTTCTGTAGTGGTAATAAAAGTAAGGATAGTCTATAGTTCTGAATTTTATTCCTTGTTCTTGTTCATGTGGTAAGCAGAGTTAGTACAGAACGCATGCGCATTCGTAAAATACGTATTAACCCTTTGGCTACTAGAGATTTGGCCCAAAAACATGTTTTGAAGCTAGTTGAGGGGTTTTTTTGGTCAATGTAGTGCTGTTTAAGAGCTAAACCTGCCTACAAACCCGTTTTTTCCAGGTTGTACACTCCGCGGCCTTTTCAGCCAGGTGCTTGCAAAGTTCGGCCTGCGCAGAAAGCAAAATTTCGACATAGTTTGTGGCTTTAAAAGTAGCACAACACTTTCGACTTTCACTTTTCGCTTTCTCTCCTTCCCTCTCTTTTCGCTTTCCTCGCCTCATTTTTTTTTATTTTCAACTTGCTGGGCATTTGGTAGGCTTTATTTTGGTAGGAAGAGTTTCTGAGAAACCTTTCATCATCTTAGAATTAGGTGATCAGAAAGGTAGGTGGGTAATGGAGCAAGCTTTTCATGGAGATTTCAGGTCAGTGTTACATTGGTTTTTTTGGCCGTTTCTCCAGTTTCCTTGACTGAATTGTGCTCATTCTGGTATAGTTTGAGAGATCTCTTCTCCCTGCACAAGTTAGTGGACAAAGCTGTTCCGACCGTTAAAAGTGATGATGTCACTAGATGGGACCGTGGATAAAGCTGGACGTATTTTGCCAGATAGTAATCAAAGGGTTTGAGAAAAAAAAAAAAAAAAAAATTGCAAAAAACTCTGCCTGGGGTCCCCCGTGCTACTTTCGATCCAAAGAGGGAGGGATTAATCGGTCCCTGAGCCATCTGTGATTAACCCCTTGACTACGGTAGTCCTTCTATTAGTGTAATAAAAACTAAGGATAGTCTATAGTTCTGAATTTTATTCCTTGTTCTTGTTCATGTGGTAAGCAGAGTTAGTACAGAACGCATGCGCATTCGTAAAATACGTATTAACCCTTTGGCTACTAGAGATTTGGCCGAAAAACACGTTGTTGAACCGTTGTGTGAGGGGTTTTTTGGTCAATGTCGTGCTGCTTAAGAGCGAGAACCTGCCTACAAACCCGTTTCTTCCACGTTGTACACTCCGCGGGCTTTTGTCAATCAGGTTGCTTTGCAAGTTTCCGCATGCGCTGAAAGCAAAATTTCGACATAGTTTTTGGCTTTAAAAGTAGCACAACACTTTCGACTTTCACTTTTCGCTTCTTCTCATATCCAATATCTGTGGTACGGACTTTTCGCCGGGGTCCTCATGGGTTTTTTTTTTCAACGAGTGGATGGGCTAGTAATTAGGTAGCGCTTTATTTTTGGTACGAAGAGTTTCTGGTAGAAAGAAACATTTCATTCATCTATAAAAGTAGGGTTGATCAGAACTGTAGGAATCGGCGGTGGGTAAAGGAGTATCTTTTCATGGAGAGTGTCAGGTCAGTTGTACATTGGTTTTTTTGGCCGTTTCTCCCGTTTCCTGGACTGAATTGTGCTCATTCTGGTATAGTTGAAGACGATCTCTTCTCCCTGCTCAAGTTAGTGGAGCGCAAAGCATTGTTCACCTGACCGTTAAAGGAGAGGATGTCAAACAAGATGGGGACGCGCTGGATGTAAAAGCTGGACAAGTATTTTGACAGACTAGTAATCTAAAGGGTTTAAGAAAAAAAAAAAAAAAAAATGCACAGAAATACTCTGCCTCGGGTCCCCCGTGCTACTTCTCGATCCAAAGAGGGAGGGATTAATCGGTCCCTGAGCCATCTGTGATTAACCCCTTGACTATCGGTAGCTCCTTCTGTTAGTGTAATACAAAACTGAAGGATAGTCTTATAGTTCTGAAATTCTATTCCTTGTTCTGGTTCATGTGTTAAGCAGAGTTAGTACAGGTAACGCACTATGAGCTTAGATTAATTAAAAACTACGTATTAAACCCTTGGCTACTAGAGAGTTGGCGGAAACACCCGGTTCGAAGCTAGGTTGAGGGGTTTTTTGGTCAATGTTGTGCTGTTTAAGAGCGTAAACCTGCACTCACGAAACCCGTTTTTTTCCACGTTGTACACTCCTCCGGCTTTTCACTCAGGTGCTTGCACTAGTTCGGACGACCCATGCGCCCACGAAAGAAAGCAACAATTCGACATAGTTTTTGGCTTTAAAAGTAGCACACCACTATTCGGACTCTCTTCAACTTTTCGTTTCCTCTCCTTCCCTCTCTTTTCGCCTTCCTTGCCTCAGCTTTTTTTTTTTTCAAATTGCTGGGCATATGGTAGGCTGTATTTTGGTACGATAGTTTCTGAGAAACAGATCCATCACTCTTATAATTAGGGGATCAGAAAGGTAGGTGGGTAATGGAGCAAGGCTTTTCATGGAGATTTCAGGTCAGTGTTACATTGGTTTTTTTGGTCCGTTTCTACAGTTTCCTTGACTGAATGGAGCTCATTCTGGTATAGTTTGAGAGATCTCCTCTCCCTGCACAAGTTAGGTTGGACAAAGCTGTTTCCTGACCGCTTAAAAGTGATATGATTTTTTGTCACAAGATGGGACCGTGGATAAAGCGGGACGTATTTTGCCGAGAGATGGATAATCAAAAGGGTTAAGTATAAAAAAAAAAAAAAAATTGCAAAAAAACATCTGCCTGGGGTCCCCCGTGCTACTTTCGATCCAAAAGAGGGGGAGATTAATCGGTCCCTGAGCCATCTGTGGATTATACCCCTTGGACTACCGGTAGCTCCTTCTGTTAGTGTAATAAAAACTAAGGATAGTATATAGTTCTGAATCTTATGCCTTGTTCTTGTTCATGTGGTAAGCAGAGTTAGTACAGAAGCGCATGCGCATGCAGAAAATACCGTATTAACCCCTTGGCTACTAGAGATTTGCCGAAAAACCAGTTTTGAAGCTAGTTGAGGGGGTTTTTGGTCAATGTCGTGCTTGGTTTAAGAGCAAAACCATGCCTACAAACCCGTTTTTTCCACGTTGTCCACTCCGCGGCTTTTTCAATCAGTTGCTGGCAAAGTTCGGCCATGGCGCAGAGAAGGAAAGCAACAATTCGACATAGCTTTTGGCTTTAAAAGTAGCACAACACTTTCGATCTTCACTTTATTCTTTCTCTACCCCCCTCTTTTTTCGCTTTCCTTGCCTCATTTTTTTTTTGTTTTCAACTTGCTGGGCATATGGTAGTCTTTATTTTGGGTACGAAGAGTTTTTGAGAAACATTTCATCATATTAGAATAAGGATGATCAGAAAGGGAGGTGGGTAATGGAGCAAAGCTTTTCATGGAGATTTTCAGGTCAGTGTTACATTGTTTGTTTTTGGCCGTTTCTCCAGTTTCCTTGGACTGACTTGTGCTCATTCTGGTAGAGTTTGAGGAGATCTCTTCTCGGCACAAGTTAGTGGACAAAGCTGTTCCTGACCGTTTACAGTGATGATGTCACAAGATGGGACCGTGGATAACGCTGGTACGTATTTTGACCAGATCTAATCAAAAAGGGTTAAGAAAAAAAAAAAAAAAATTGCCAAAAAACTCTGCCGTGGGTTCCCCCGTGCTACTTTCGATCCAAAGAGGGTGGAGGGAGTAATCGGTCTCTGAGCGCCATCTGTGATTAACCCCGTGACTACGGTAGCTCCTTGGTTGGTGTAATAAAACCTAAGGATAGTCTATTAGTTCTGAATTTTATTTATTTCCTTGTGCTTGTTCATGTGGTAAGCAGAGTTTAGTACAGGAACGCAATGGCGTCATTCGTTTAAACTACGATATTCACCTTTGGCTATTAAGAGATTTGGCCGAAAAACACGTTTTGAAGGCTAGTTGAGGGGTTTTTGGGTCAATGTGCGTGCTGTTTAAGAGCTAAATCGCTGGTGAGCAAAACCGTTTTTTTCCACGTTGTACACTCCGCGGCCTTTTCACACTCAGGGATGCTTGCAAAGTTCGGCATGCGCAGAAAGAAAAGCAAATTCGACATAGCTTTTGGCCTTTCAAAAGTCGGCCAACACTTTCGACTATTCGACGTGTGTCGCGCTTTCTCTCCTTCCCTCTCTTTTCGCTTTCCTTCGCCTCATTTTTTTTTTTTTTTCAACTTGCTGGGCATTTGGTAGGCTCTTATTTTGGGACGAAGAGTTTCTGAGCAAACCTTTCATCCTCCTATAATTAGGTGATCAGAAAGGTAGGTGGGTAATGGAGCAAGCTTTTCATGGAGATTTCAGGTCAGTGTTACATTGGTTTTTTTGGCCGTTTCTCCAGTTTCCTTGACTGAATTGTGCTCATTCTGGTATAGTTTGAGAGATCTCTTCTCCCTGCACAAGTTAGTGGACAAAGCTGTTCCTGACCGTTAAAAGTGATGATGTCACAAGATGGGACCGTGGATAAAGCTGGACGTATTTTGCCAGATAGTAATCAAAGGGTTTGAGAAAAAAAAAAAAATTGCAAAAACTCTGCCTGGGGTCCCCCGTGCTACTTTCGATCCAAAGCGGGGGGGATTAATCGGTCCCTGAGCCATCTGTGATTAACCCCTTGACTACGGTAGCTCCTTCTGTTAGTGTAATAAAAACTAAGGATAGTCTATAGTTCTGAATTTTATTCCTTGTTCTTGTTCATGTGGTAAGCAGAGTTAGTACAGAACGCATGCGCATTCGTAAAATACGTATTAACCCTTTGGCTACTAGAGATTTGGCCGAAAAACACGTTTTGAAGCTAGTTGAGGGGTTTTTTGGTCAATGTCGTGCTGTTTAAGAGCTAAACCTGCCTACAAACCCGTTTTTTCCAGGTTGTACACTCCGCGGCTTTTTCACTTCAGGTTGCTTGCATAGTTCGCCAACTAGACAGCACAACAACAGCAAAATTCTGATGGCAATTTAGTTTCCTTTGGCTTTAAAGGGTAGCACAACACTTTCGACGTTTTCAGCTTTCCACTTTTCGCTTTTTCGTCCTGCTCCTCATCTTTTCGCTTTCCCTGGCCTCAGTTTTTTTTTTTTCTTCAAACGTGCTGGACATTTGGTAGCCTTTATTTTGTTAGGAAGATGTTTCTGAGAAACATTTCATCATCTTAAAATTCACGTGATCATAAAGGTAGGTGGGTAATGGAGCCAAGCTTTTCATGGAGATTTCAGGTCAGTGTTCCAATTATGGTTTTTTGCCGTTTCTCCAGTTTCCTTGACTGAATTGTGCTCAGTCTGTGGACTACTTGGAGAGATTCTCTTTCTCCCTGCACAAGTTAGTGGGACAAAGCTGTTCCTGAGCTCGCTTTATATCAAGAGGTAGAAGTTCTGTCACAAGATGGGACCGTGGATCAAGCTGGACGTATTTGTCCAGAATAGTTTCAAAGGTTTGTGAAAAAAAAAAAAAAAAAAAATTGCAAAAAACTTCGGCCTTGGGTCCCCCGTGCTACTTTTCAGATCCTCAAGAGGGGAGTAGATTAATTCGTCCCTGATCCCCTGAGCCATCTGTGATTAACCCCTTGACTAGTGTAGCTCCTTCTGAATTTAGTTGTAATAAAAACTAAGGATAGTCTATAGTTCTGAATTTTATGCCTTATTCTGGTGCATTTGGGAAGCAGTAGTTAGTACAGAACGCATTGCGCAATCCGTTTAAAATTACGTTTTTAACACCTTTGGCTCCTAGAGATTTGGCCGAAAAAGCACGTTTTGAAGCTGAGTTGAGGGATTTTTTGTGTCAATGTCGTGCTGTTTAAGAGCTAAACCTCCGCACAGACCCGTCTTTTTTTTTTTCTTTTTTTTTTTTTTTCTCAGTATTGTAGCACGTCCGCGGCTGTTTGTGCGCCTCAGGGTGTGCTTTGCAAAGTTCGGCATGGCGCACGCTGTCTGGCAAATTTCGCACGTGCTCGGTTTTTGGCTTAAGAAAGTAGCACGAACACTTTCGACTTTCACTTTTCGCTTTCTCTCGCTGCCCTCTCTTTTCGCTTTCCTTGCCTCATTTTTTGTTTTTTCTGTTTCAACTTGGCTGGAGCGCTGTGCTTGTTAGTCCCTTTATTATTTTGGTAGGAAGAGTTTCTGAGACAAACTTTCATCATCTTATAATTAGTTGATCAGAAAGGTAGGTGGTAAATGGAGCAAGCTTTTCATGGAGATATTCAGGTCAAGCATGTTATCATTGGTGTGTGTTTGGCGTTTCTCCGGTTTCCTTGACCGGGGGGTTGAATTGTGCTCATTCTGGTAGTGTCTGGTTTGAGAGATCATCTTTCTCCCTGCACAAGTAAGTGGACAAAGCTTGTTCCTGACCGTTTAAAAGTGACTGATGTCACAAGATGGGACCGTGGATACAGCTGGACGGTATTTTGCCAGATAGTAATCAAAGGTTTTGAGAAAAAAACAAAAAAAAAAATTGCGAAAAACCCCTGCTCGCCTGGGGTCCCCCGTGCTCCCTTTCGATCCAAAGAGGGAGAGATGAATCGCGTCCCCCTGAGCCATCTGTGATGTGTGCTGCCCCTTGACCTAAGCTAGCTCCTTCTGTTATGTTGTAATAAAAACGAAGGATAGTGTCGTGTAGTTTTTGAATTTTATTCAATGTTCTTGTTCATGGCGTGGTAATGCGCAGACATTAGTACAGAAAACCTAATAGCGCATTCGATAACATACTGTATTAAAACCCTTTGGGCTACCAGCAGATTTGGCCGACAAAAACACGTTTTTAAAAAAAGCTAGTTTGGGGTGGTTTTTTTGTGTCAAATGTCGTGCTGTTTAAGAGCTAAAACCTTCCGCACAAACCCGCTGTTTTTCAGGTTGTACACTCAGCGGCTTTTTTTACACTATATTTCCCCCTCAGGTGCGTGCAAAAGTTCGGCATGCCCCCCCCCCCCCCCGCACAAAGCAAATTTTCGCCATAGTTTTTGTGGCTTTAACACGTAGCACAACCCTCTTCGACTTTTCACTTTTCGCTTTAATCTCCTTCCCTCTTTTTTTCCGCTTTCCCTTGCCTCTCACTTTCTTTTTTTTTCTTCAACTTGCGGGGCATTTGGTAGGCTTGAATGTTTGGTATGAAGAGTTTCTGAGAAACTCTTCATCAATCTTATAATTGCGGTGATCAGAAAAGGTAGGTTGGGGGGGGGGGGGGTAATGGAGCAAGCTTTTCATGGAGATTGTCAGGTCAGTTTTACATTGTGTCCTTTGGCCGTGTCTCTTTCTCCAGTTTCCCTTGACGGACGTGTGCCTCCAACCACACCACGAGACGTTTTGAGAGATCTCTTCTCCCCTGCACCAGTTAGTGGACAAAGCTGTCCTCCCTCCCACCCGCTTACAGTGATGATGTCACAAACTGGGACCGTGTGGTAAAGCTGGACGCTCATCTCTGCCAGATAGTAATCCGGGTTTGCAGACAAACAAACAAAACAAAAAAAAAAAATTGGCACCAAACTCTGCCTGGGATGTCCCGCGTGCGCTAGCGATCGATCCAAAGACATCGGAAGGGATTATCCGGTCCCCTGAAGCCACTCCATGTCGATTACACACCCTTGACTACGTGTAGCTCCTTCTGTTCAGTTGTAACTACACAAATCTAAGGGAGTCTATAGTTTTGAATTTTATTCCTTATTCTTGTTCATGTGGTAAGCAGAGTTAGTACAGAACGCATGCGCATTCGTAAAATACGTATTAACCCTTTGGCTACTAGAGATTTGGCCGAAAAACACGTTTTGAAGCTAGTTGAGGGGTTTTTTGGGTCAATGTCGTGCTGTTTTAAGAGCTAAACCTGCCTACAAACCCGTTTTTCCAGGTTGTACACTCCGCGGCCTTTTCAGCCAGGTGCTTGCAAAGTTCGGCATGCGCAGAAAGCAAAATTTCGACATAGTTTTTGGCTTTAAAAGTAACAACACTTTCGACTTTCACTTTTCGCTTTCTCTCCTTCCCTCTCTTTTCGCTTTCTTGCCTCATTTTTTTTTATTTCAACTTGCTGGGCATTTGGTAGGTTTTATTTTGGTAGGAAGAGTTTCTGAGAAACCTTTCATCATCTTATAATTAGGTGATCAGAAAGGTAGGTGGGTAATGGAGCAAGCTTTTCATGGAGATTTCAGGTCAGTGTTACATTGGTTTTTTTGGCCGTTTCTCCAGTTTCCTTGACTGAATTGTGCTCATTCTGGTATAGTTTGAGAGATCTCTTCTCCCTGCACAAGTTAGTGGACAAAGCTGTTCCTGACCGTTAAAAGTGATGATGTCACAAGATGGGAACGTGGATAAAGCTGGACGTATTTTGCCAGATAGTAATCAAAGGGTTTGAGAAAAAAAAAAAAAAAATTGCAAAAACTCTGCCTGGGGTCCCCCGTGCTACTTTTTCGATCCAAAGAGGAGGATTAATCGGTCCCTGAGCCATCTGTGATTAACCCCTTGACTACGGTAGCTCCTTCTGTTAGTGTAATAAAAACTAAGGATAGTCTATAGTTCTGTTTTATTCCTTGTTCTTGTTCATGTGGTAAGCAGAGTTAGTACAGAACGCATGCGCATTCGTAAAATACGTATTAACCTTTGGCTACTAGAGATTTGGCTGAAAAACGCGTTTGGTAGCTAGTTGAGGGGTTTTTTGGTCAATGTCGTGCTGTTTAAGAGCTAAACCTGCCTACAACCCGTTTTTTCCAGGTTGTACACTCCGCGGCTTTTCAGCCAGGTGCTTGCAAAGTTCGGCATGCGCAGAAAGCAAAATTTCGACATAGTTTTTGGCTTTAAAAGTAGCACAACACTTTCGACTTTCACTTTTCGCTTTCTCCTTCCCTCTCTTTCTCTTTCGCTTTCCTCTTTTTTTTTTTTTTTCAACTTGCTGGGCATTTGGTAGGCTTTATTTTGGTAGGAAGAGTTTCTGAGAAACTTTCATCATCTTATAATTAGGTGATCAGAAAGGTAGGTGGGTAATGGAGCAAGCTTTTCATGGAGATTTCAGGTCAGTGTTACATTGGTTTTTTTTGGCCGTTTCTCCAGTTTCCTTGACTGAATTGTGCTCATTCTGGTATAGTTTGAGAGATCTCTTCTCCCTGCACAAGTTAGTGGACAAAGCTGTTCCTGACCGTTAAAAGTGATGATGTCACAAGATGGGACCGTGGATAAAGCTGGACGTATTTTGCCAGATAGTAATCAAAGGGTTTGAGAAAAAAAAAAAAAAAATTGCAAAAAACTCTGCCTGGGGTCCCCCGTGCTACTTTCGATCCAAAGAGGGAGGGATTAATCGGTCCCTGAGCCATATGTGATTATCCCCTTGACTACGGTAGCTCCTTCTGTTAGTGTAATAAAAACTAAGGATAGTCTATAGTTCTGATTTTATTCCTTGTTCTTGTTCATGTGGTAAGCAGAGTTAGTACAGAACGCATGCGCATTCGTAAAATACGTATTAACCTTTGGCTACTAGAGATTTGGCCGAAAAACACGTTTGAAGCTAGTTGAGGGGTTTTTTGGTCAATGTCGTGCTGTTTAAGAGCTAAACCTCCGTACAAACCCGTTTTTTCCAGGTTGTACACTCCGCGGCTTTTTCACTCAGGTGCTTGCAAAGTTCGGCATGCGCAGAAAGCAAAATTTCGACATAGTTTTTGGCTTTAAAAGTAGCACAACACTTTCGACTTTCACTTTTCGCTTCTCTCTCCTTCCCTCTCTTTTCGCTTTCCTTGCCTCATTTTTTTTTTGTTCAACTTGCTGGCATTTGGTAGGCTTTATTTTGGTAGGAAGAGTTTCTGAAAACATTTCATCATCTTATAATTAGGTGATCAGAAAGGTAGGTGGGTAATGGAGCAAGCTTTTCATGGAGATTTCAGGTCAGTGTTACATTGGTTTTTTTGGCCGTTTCTCCAGTTTCCTTGACTGAATTGTGCTCATTCTGGTATAGTTTGAGAGATCTCTTCTCCCTGCACAAGTAGTGGACAAAGCTGTTCCTGACCGTTAAAGTGATGATGTCACAAGATGGACCGTGGATAAAGCTGGACGTATTTTGCCAGATAGTAATCAAAGGTTTGAGAAAAAAAAAAAAAAGAAATTGCAAAAAACTCTGCCTGGGGTCCCCCGTGCTACTTTCGATCCAAAGAGGGAGAGATTAATCGGTCCCTGAGCCATCTGTGATTAACCCCTTGACTACGGTAGCTCCTTCTGTTAGTGTAATAAAAACTAAGGATAGTCTATAGTTCTGAATTTTATTCCTTGTTCTTGTTCATGTGGTAAGCAGAGTTAGTACAGAACGCATGCGCATTCGTAAAATACGTATTAACCTTTTGGCTACTAGAGATTTGGCCGAAAACACGTTTTGAAGCTTTTTGAGGGGTTTTTTGGTCAATGTCGTGCTGTTTAAGAGCTAAACATGCCTACAAACCCGTTTTTTCCAGGTTGTACACTCCGCGGCCATTTCAGCCAGGTGCTTGCAAAGTTCGGCATGCGCAGAAAGCAAAATTTCGACATAGTTTTTGGCTTTAAAATTAGCACAACACTTTCGACTTTCACTTTTCGCTTTCTCTCCTTCCCTCTCTTTTCGCTTCCCCCTCATTTTTTTTTGTTTTTAACTTGCTGGGCATTTGGTAGGCTTTATTTTGGTAGGAAGAGTTTCTGAGAAACATTTCATCATCTTAGAATTAGGTGATCAGAAAGGTAGGTGGGTAATGGAGCAGCTTTTCATGGAGATTTCAGGTCAGTGTTACATTGGTTTTTTTGGCCGTTTCTCCAGTTTCCTTGACTGAATTGTGCTCATTCTGGTATAGTTTGAGAGATCTCTTCTCCTGCACAAGTTAGTGGACAAAGCTGTTCCTGACCGTTAAAGTGATGATGTCACAAGATGGGACCGTGGATAAAGCTGGACGTATTTTGCCAGATAGTAATCAAAGGGTTTTGAGAAAAAAAAAAAAAAAAAAATTGCAAAAAACTCTGCCTGGGGTCCCCCGTGCTACTTT
>NC_090877.1:0-2500 GCF_036669935.1 Montipora foliosa
CGCAACTTTGCAGTCCTTCCCTACATCAAAGGCATCACGGAACCTCTCACAAGAATCCTCAAGGAACACGACATCCAAGTCACTAGCAGACCAGTTAAAACTTTACAGCAGCATTTCCCTATCCCTAAGTTTCGACCTGCCGAAGACGACCAGTGCAATGTCATCTATAAAATTCCATGCGCATCTTGCCCGTGGAGCTACATTGGCGAAACTAAAAGATCCTTTACTACTAGGAGAAAGGAACATATGAGGAACTTAAAGCATTGTACTAAAGGCTCAAATGTCGCAAAACACACGTGGACTTTTAATCATGATATTGACTTTAACAATTCTAAAATCATTGACAAAGCGAACAACCGGAGTAGAAAGACATTGGAGTCATGGCACACGGCAAAAACTGTAGGGGCAGACAACAATTTGTGCCCGCTCCCAAGACAATATCACATTCTCTTAAAGAAACACTAATTTTCTTAGCATTTTAAACATTCTTTCTACCACATGCTTTTATCCTTTAATTTATGCGAATTTTTCGTTATATTTAAATTTCTTTCGCTTTTAGGCTTCACACATTTTTATCCGTTGAAGGCAGCAGTTCAGTCTGTCAAAAGCTCATAGTTTTTCAAAACTTTTTACCAGAGAACGATTTTACTTTTTTTCTTAGCATGAATCCTGGTAACGGATCTTCAATATTTCCTCTTCATTGTACGATACTTTTGTGCTTTAATATAATTCTTCTCTACTACATTAACATTTTTATTGCAAATTTTACATTATCATGATTTATTTTTCATAACTTTCATATCTTGTTTCATGTTACACAACATGCGTGTTTTAGTGGTTGGTGAACACTTTTTCATCATTTCGAAAATGAATAAAACAAGTTGTTTTAAATCTAGACATTTCATCAATATCTATATAATAAACAGAACATTACATGACCGCTTGGGGATACGAATTTTATCTTCTCGTGCTGAACGTATCTCTCACTCGTTCTCTTCGCTCACTCGTGGGAGATACTTTCAGCACTCGAAGATAAAATTCGTATCCCCGCGCGGCCATGTAATATCCTCTATTTACCAAACATGTTTTGACATTCTCATGTCATCTTCAGTTGCAAATGAGCTTTTAACTGTTGTACATTTGAATTTATATGAAGGTACGTTACAAAACAACGCGTCAAAACTTAATTGCTCAGAGTTGTTGAAATGATGCCTGTTAGAGAGGTAATTACCTTTTGCATATACTTCAAACCACTGAGTTTTTCATCCCACACTTTCAGTCTCACCTTCGCCGTTTATTAAGAGCTTGGTTCTGAAGGTTCAGAAACCAGCAAAAGAGGCTAAGTAATCAGATATTTGAATGCGTTCAGCCTGGCCTGAGGGCAAAATCATTACATTTCAATGAACCTAAACAACAAATTGTAACTCTAAGTGCACTGCGAATAAGGCTGCCAGCCACAAGTCTACTTGTACCCAACATGTTGTTTCTATTCAGGACGATTTTTCCGCAAAAAAAAATTGTAGCTCACTTAAGGACAAGCAATTATCTTTAATAAACGATTGTCACGAAACAAAGGCAGGACATATTTAAGGAAAATGTCCCACACAATTTTCCCAATAGGTCCTCAAATGCGAACACTATATACCGTAAAAGCTAATTTATAAATCTGCACGCTGGATTTACACGCATGTCAGAAAAATACGATAAACAATACTTATTTGTACGACAACTATCCTTCAATTTACACACGATCCACGATGCATTATACACGATACCTCTTTCTCGATGCATGAAGCACACCATCCGCAAAACACGACGCAAATGCTTCTTTAGCTACACATGAGGTACGATCCACTTTGCATGATATACGCAAAAGATGCACGATATAAGAAAGTGTGAACACAACGTTATGCTTTTGTTAACCAACAACATGCACGTAGCCTTACCTCTCATTACAAATTTTGTAAAACAATTATTTATTCCTTTCTTTGGTACTCCAAAGCCATGGCCACCAAAGGTGGAATCATCATTGAAGCACTTACTAGTCTGAGCTATTGCATTTCAAACAAGGAACATAGGGTTATGATGAGGAAATATGACTGGCAAGGTATTCGGCAATATTGTACAGTATATTTACAGGTGATTCTCACCTGTGGACCATCAAACTCCTCTCCACCCCTGATCTGATCTGGGTCAACATAGATTCCATTTGGAAGATGTTCAAGCAAAAGAAGATGGCAACTCTTGAGATCAGAATTGGAGGCAATGTTGTTTACGTCCCATTCAACATAGGTGAGGAGATCTCTACAACGAAAATTAAGAAAAATAATAAAATTTACACTTGCTGCAGTTAAGTTGGTTAAACATCAGATGAAAACCCCTGCTGGACCAACACTTAGCATCTCAAGAATACTGACAGAAGTTAAAGAGTTGCCATGGTAATCACATGACTTTCAAGTCCAAGGAATATAAATTGTGGGCCCCATCTCACAACCCTTTG
>NC_090877.1:7500-15000 GCF_036669935.1 Montipora foliosa
GCTTCCACCAGCAAGACCGAAACAGGAAAAAGGAGAAAAACCACAAAGTTTCCACTTGAGTAAGTTTTAGATCCTTGCTGACTGGGGCCTCGATCATTTCTTTATGTACAATGTACGTATTTGCTGGTCTGACAGGCAGAAGAAAAAAGATCTCTGCACCAAATCAAAGTTGATTCACAGTGTTTATCATGTGCCATGTTGACAAATAGAGATAGACAGGAACAGGTGAATCTTGCTAATGCAATTAGATTGTAACTTGTGCAATAACTGACCTTTGTTCTTTTGATAGTTTTCATGGTAAAAAGGAATACCTAAAAATATAAACTTTGATCTTTTAGATGTTTCTCTTCTCTGTTTGAATCTGATTGAATGAAGGAAAAATCTGCTTATTTGAACCCCACATGTATGCGCAAGTATCCTGTCTTACATTAATTTGCAGTCTTCTTTGGAGCTTTGCCCTTCAGTACCAGAACAAGCCATTCTCTGCTTCAGTACTAGTTGTGATGCATGTAAGTATGTGTGCGTTGACAGTTTGTAAGAGGATTTTGCCAGTTTTTTACCAGTTTCTTTAAACAGAGTACAAAATAATATATGTGTTCAACAGTCAGTGTATCACATCAATGAATTTTCTTGAATTAAAAAACAGAAATGTTTTACATTGTATGCTTTGATATGTGTACATGGAGGTTTCTAACAGTCTATTATTCACAAATTTTGGAAAAGAAACCTTGTACATGTGCAAAATAATTATAATAATATAATAATAATAATAATACTGCATTGTGATTGGCTAAAGAGCAATGCAGTTTTCAGGTAACACGCTGCACTAGAAAAGAGGTAATTTAGAGCCAAAAAAGTAAGAAACCAAGAATTGTGATTGGTCAATGATCAAAGAAAGTCACAGATAGCTAATCAAATGCGATCCCTGGATGACAAAATTTTTGGCGTAGTAAGGGCGCATTAAATGTTCTTCTAATTAATTACAATAAGCTATCTCGAATTTTTTCTTGGCTATTATCAATAAGTAATTGTCACATGATTTTTCTCATGCAATTTAGAATAAATGAACTTTTGTAAATTTCTTCAAAGAGTATGAATTGCTCTCACCCTTTGCTCACGTTGAATTTTGTTGTATTTGAAAAAATAATACTTCTGCTCAGTTAATACGGTATGTTCCACTCGACAATAATTTTTACTACCGCCATTGATTCCTGCTTACCTCTACGTTCCATAAAGCTGCATCCCACTGACAAGCCTTTTATGACTGTGAAGATTAAAGACGCAATAAAGAAACGCCAACATTCTTGGACAAAGGGAAATACCCTCCAGTATAATATGTGTCGCAACAACTCTGCAAAAGGGCTCGTGCTACTTTCTACAGCTGTATGTCACAACAGTATCAACAATATGCAAGAAACTAACCCTAAAAAATGGTGGGATAACATCAAACTTTTGTCTAGCCTATCCAAGCCCGTAACTCAGACCAGTATTATCGCTGATGGAATTGCCCTAAAAGACAGCGGCCTTACAGAAGCGTTAAACAATTGTTTCAACGATACCATCTGTGATATAGAGCCTCTGGTTTGCAACCCGCTCCTGGTGGAACATTCTACCGATAATTACGTCATAAGTCCTGAGTCCGTTGAGAAAGCATTACTATCAATTCAAGAAGCAAGGGTCCGGATGACATACCTAATTGGATACTTAAGAACTTTGTATCAGTCATCCATCGCCCTAGTTGTTCAATCAATTAATCAAGGCCATGTCCCTCTACTCTGGAAATGTGCCAATGTCATACCTATAAACTAGGTTCCTCGGCTGACCTCTATCAGCACCGACTTTAGGCCAATATCATTAACTTCTGTCCTGAGCAAAATTCTTGAGGACTTTGTCTTCGAGTGCCTTTCAGCTATCATAATGCCTCAGGTAGATCCATACCAATTTGGCTGGGTTAAAGAATCGTCAACTCATGCCCTACTGTAGTTCACCTTATTCATCAATGGTTGAGCGCAACTCCACTAACCATGATTAGATCCTGCCTAATTGATTTTTCCATGGCTTGCAACCGTATCGACCATAATATTTTATTACAAGCTGCAAGTAATCAATGTTCCTCAACTACTTCTCAATTGGTGTGCTGATTTCCTTCGCAACTGTCAACAATGCGCTATTTAAACTTTTCTTCCTTGTTATTGTGAACGACCTAAGAACTAGTCTACCATCATGTAAATACGTTGATGATTGTACAATCTACGAAGTTTTATGTTTTATGTTTATCTCAATCACCAGCTCTCCAAGGCAAGTTGAATAGGATCACCGAATGGGCAGAGTCCAGTCACATGAAGATCAATGTTATTAAAACTAAGGAATTTTCTGCTTCATTCCTAAAGAATGATTGTCTAACAGTAGTTGGCCATCAACTACACTGTGTTACCTCTTCTAAACTCCTTGGAGTGAATGTCTTCTGACCTTAAATGGTCGACTCATATAGATGATGTTTCTTCCAAGGCTAGTTAACAACTCTATGCCCTGAGAATTCTTAAGCGCAGTGGTGTACAACCTCAAGACCTACGATCTGTTTTCTGTTATTTTATCAGACCTCGATTAGAATACGCTTGCCCTGTTTGGCACTCTCCATTGACATGTAAGTTGAAAGACCAATTAGAAGCTATTCAGAATCCGGCACTTCGTATTGTGCACCTGCAATTGTCATACAAAGAAGCACTTAAAGTCCTGAACCTGACTACACGCTGGGAAAGACGCAAACACCTGTGCATGAAATTTTACAAGAATGTAACCCATCCCGATAGTAAACTAAATAGCCTTTTGCCAAGACCTACGACCAAAAACTACTTCCTGAAAAATCCTAGAAGACTTCCACTTTTAAAATGTAGAACTAAAAGATTCCAAACAAGCTTTATACCAAGTTCGATAAAGAAATGGGACTGAACTGAACTGCAATCAAGATTAACTAATATTTTATAAATGTACATATTTAAATTTTTGTCATTTTACATTTTGTAATTGTAACATTCAGTTTTCAATTCCCTTTGGAATTGCAATTCGGATGAGTTAATAAAGTTATAAGTTAAGTTACTCCAAATAATATACTCAAAGTCACGTGATTACCCTATTCTAACAGGGTATTTAAGAAACAGACTTGACTGATTAGAGTGTAACGTGAAGTGCTAAGTTTCTACCCCATATGAACCATGTGAGCGTTAGTCCTATGAATGGAAATGGGCCCACACAGACTTTACTGGTGCAGACTTAAATGGGTTCAATTCCCACCCTGGTCAGAGTATTTCTCTGTCCTTGTGTGGGCCCATTTCCATTTGTCGGGCTAACGCTCACATGGTTCATATGGGGTAGAAACTTAGCACTTCACATTACACTCTAATCAGTTAAGTCTGTTCAAATATAAGTGCTACACCGCCAACGTTTGCAAAAACATAATCCTTCCTTGTACTTGACGTACAGTCATGTTCATTGCCCTGACTTTAACATCTTCAGTTCCCACGGCCTTCTCCCGTCTGACCTTGTGGCTCAGTCGGTAGAGCAGCGGTGATCTAACCCGAAGGTTGTGGGTTCAATTCCCACCCTGGCCAGAGTTTTTCTCTGTCGATCCTTATTTAAGAAACAGTTTTGGTTCAAATTTTTTTCCTGGTTTAATTTTTTTTATTAGTTCAATTTTGATCTTCCTTTGTTTGAGATTAGGAGAGTGAATTTCAGACAAAGGAAAGTCAAAATTGAACTGGTTTGAAAAATTTTAAACCAAAGAAAAATTTGAACCACAATATTTATACTCAGTCTGTTTGTATCACTCTGACGTGTAACAACTATATTGTATTAGCACATTAACAAGTCTCGAGGGAAAAACACGAAAAGTTTTACCAATCAATGGTTGTATAGTTATTCTGATTTAGAATTCTCCTGATTTACATACTAAATTATATAATATTTATGTAGCTTTATATAAATTATATGTGCATTGCTATTGGCCAACATGTTTCGATATTGATAGTTTTTTATTTACTTTGAAATAGGCAAAGAACAAATACCTAGTAAAAATTGCATATCATGGACATTCAGGTGGCGTTGATCAAGAAAAGACAGCCGTGGAGTGGGCATTAACTCCTCCAGCAAAGGTACAGAGTGTGCTGTAGATTTTTATTTAAAGACGTGACATTTGTTGTGGGTAAAATGGTGAGGACCATTTGAGGCTTGTTTCAGGGAATAAAAATAAACAGACTTCATAGAGAGGTTTTCAATTGAGTGTCAAAAGTAATTAGCAAATTGCTTTGGTTTTGCATTACTTCACTCAGTGATTGGTTCAAAGTTCTAGTGCCAGTTAATCAACCAATCAGAAGTGAAACCAAAACCAATTGTGGCCTCCGCATGCACATTTTCCTGCGCTTTCTGTCGGCTACGTGTAATTACTTTGAGTTTTGATTGGTTTACTCGATTGTCTACGTCCTTTTGGATTGGGCAAAGTAATTACTTTGGTTTTGGTTTTACGACACTTGATTGAAATTCACTGTATGTAAAATAGAATAATTACCATCACAAAACACTTGATTGAAACTTGCTCTAGAGAGGACCAACAATAATAATAAAATTATTACACTGTACATGTACTTAATATTTAACATTGAAATGGCAGGTTTTGGTAAATCCCAATGCTGGCTTTCAGCTTGCAATATTAATTTTACCTTTTTCGTCCTCAGATTGAGACTTAGATTTTACGGTCTAATTCCACACAATTTTACTCTTCAATGGGGTGGCTTCAGTGGTGAATGGTGAATGGGGTGGCTTCAGTGTCGGCTGCGAGTTGTCTCTAATTTTGGCGATGGATTGTGGGGCAGGCAAAATACACACGCTCAAGTGAAATTGGGAGGAGACGTCCCCTATGAAAATATCAGACCTTACGGTAGACAAAATAAGGCCTAATTTTTGAAACATGAATAGGGCCAGATCAGACCTGAAAGTAACCTTGCTAGCGAAGCTTGAACAGAGCCTTATGAGACCTTACAATAACCTTAAAACCAAGTCTTAAATAACTTAAATTCTTAAGGCTTCAAAGCCTTAAGAATTTAAGGCATTACGGTAACATTGAAAACATTCAGGCCTGAATGAGGCCATAAGAGAGCCTTAATTACCGCTCTAGCGCCCAAGCGGCGATTGAATTACGTATGATACATTAGATAATGCATAACTGTCTCGAATTCTCCCAACTCCCCCTTGTGTTTAGATGAGCTGTGGAAACACGGAAAACATTCTCTATTGCTTTAAAACCCATTGACTCCCAGGGGTTCCCCATTGACGAGTAAAATCGCCTGGCATTAGACAGAGTAGAATACTTAAGTATGGCAGGTTTTGGCCAGTTTGGACGTCATAGGGTTAAGTAGCACCACAGATCTGCTTAATTTTAACAACCTCTACACTGTATCTCTACTCAAAAACTATGTCCCCTTTAAACCATTGACCCCCTGGGAGTGAGATATAATAGATAGATTTAGGAGTCACTGGGTTAATGGAGCACAACCGCATTCAAATTTGCTGCCTTTAATCACAGTCTTATGTACCATACAAAATAAATAATTATTACAGAGTGTTTTTATGTTTCATGACAGGATGCCTCGCTGTTGTCCTGTTGTGCGTGTGAGGAAGGGCACGGTATCACATCTTACTGTAAGTAAAACTTCTAGCGACTTTTCAAATATAAATTATTAATCCTGAGAAGGCATTAGTTGTATAACTCTTCAATGTTATAGCAGACCTTTTTCGTGGTGTCGTGGATGGACCAGTTGATTGACTATTGGACATTGGATGGATTCTTAATGCGCAAATGAATTAAAAAATTAGAACAGGCTCGTTTAGTTAGGCACTCGATGAAAGAATGAGCAATAACTATGGGTTATTCCAGAAAAAATCCACACCCCCCCCCCCCCCCCGACGGAAGGGGTCGTTTTTTAACCCCCCCTCTCACCTGGATTTTCTGGAGCCCAAGACCCCCCCTCCTGTCTGGATTTCCAAGACAAAGGACCCCCCCTCCTGCCTGGATTTCCGGGAAAAAATATTAGGCTTAAATTTAATTTATTTTTAATAGAAAATACGCACAATCATGTATAGAAGATGTTCTTTTTTAATTTCTAAAGCTTTGGCTAAATTATATAAAAATTCTGTTGTGTGGAACTAAGAAAAGAAAGGAGCAAAAATGCTAAAACGCAAACGAGTGTTTAAACACTCTTAGCTCCTAAAAATCAATTGCCCTTGTTCTTTCTTTGCTCTTTGCGCTTCCTTTGTTCTTTCTTTGTTATCATTACACGAAACAACGGTGGCGCGCTGGGTCTGGGTACGAGTAAAAATGTGTCAGGGGTTTCAAACTCTTCGTTGCAATATTGTTGCAATGGCTCTTTCTTTAGTATCTTGTTTGCGTTTTCTGCTATAAAAGGACCTGCGAAGGAACTTAGATTATCATTTATGTCAGATGAGAAATATGTGAACAAAATATTTCTACTATTTTCAGGGTCTGAGAGCGCTAAACTGTCACTGAACTAAACGTTCGAACCGCGTGAACTATCGGTTCAGATGACCCCTGCAGAAGACTTTTTCGAGTTCAACCCCCCTCCCGCCTGGATTTCCAGGGTCCTTGACCCCCCTCCCGTGAGAATTTCCAAAATCCCATCCGTCGCGGGGGTGTGGATTTTTTCTGGAACAACCCAATATCAGTTTGTCCATTTCATGGCTCGTTTGACTTGGCAGTTGATGAAAGAACAAACAATAGCAATAATTAATAAAGGCAAGCTACTTGGACATTAAGATTTAAGATAACTGCCAAGCAACCAAGACACCTCAACAAATTCTCCCTAGATTTTTTAACCACTTGTGCCTGGAGCTTCGCGCATCACTTGAATTTCATGAAGATCGATAAGATCTTGGCGAATAACATTAGAAAACAAAAAAAGAAACAGCTCGGTGCTAACAAAAAAAACAAGCCTGATCGGTGGCTTGAACCCCTGACCTGTCTTGTAATTCGCTGTGTGCATCATTTGGTTGACCTACCGATGCACGCAATAACATTAACTTACACTATTAGATTTAAATTGAACAATGAACAGTAAGTGTTGCATCGTTGATTCCATTGTTTTCGAACGCGAAGCCGATAGTATTTTTGCATAGCTTATTTCTCGAAAATAAAGCTCAAATCAGATTAAAAAATACCAGGACAATGTTCTTAAGTTCATTTCCAGTCAACTTACAAAATTTGGGCTAGTTTTGAGCAAAACTAAAAATTGGCCGAATGTTGTCACTTACTAGGTTCTAGGTACTTCTTCAATTGATTTATTGTTGGCACAAATGCTCAGTCAGTCATTGATGGAGCTAAGTGAGTTATTGGTTTTGTTTCTTTCACTACAACAGGGTCTGATGGCTCACTTTGCTTCACGGAGCTGGAATCCATCCTAAAGTTTGCACTGTCAGACTCAAATAATAGGCCAT
>NC_090877.1:25000-32500 GCF_036669935.1 Montipora foliosa
TTGCTTGCTTACAAAGATAATATTAAGGTCTTTAGTGTCCCGTGCTCTAGTTCCGGTGAATGTTTTTCATAGCTCCATAGAACCCCCAAAAAATTATTTTTTGCCAGGAGCCCTTTAGATGAGCATATGAACAGGCTCTACATGTACATTGGATTGGAGATCTTTGCTTCAATTTGCTTTTGATGGGAAGGTGGAATGGGTGCTTCCTGCACCTGCCTCGAAATAGCCTCAAATAGCCCCCGTCTCTTCTCTCCGCTCCATCTAAATTTCCTTGCTTCTCACGCAAATCGTAATGTGGCAAACGGCTTCCATTTCAAATTCTCCATTAGATCATTTTCATTTCGAATTTCTTAGTAAGTAACTTATCATTTTCTGAGGCCACTCTTCCTGTGTAGATTTCGTTCTTGGAACCTACAGTACCGGTGCTTTTAGAGGCAATGAGATTTATCACTCGTATAATGACCAAGAACTGAGAACCGATGAATTACGGTATCTTAGTTACTGTTTTGTTTTTTTGCCTCCACCTTTAGTCTGAAAATGCAAATGTGTTATCACAGCATTTCGTATCTGGAGTGCTGTCCAGATGTGTTAATGAGAAAAGGTTTTGGGCTCGAGATTCAATCTCTAAGCTTCTCAAGACCAAGTGCGTTCCACCCAGGTAAGTTTGATATTTTTCCTCACTTCAGTCAATATCCTTAGTGGCATTATTTTTAATATATTTTTGCATTTCGTGTGTGAGCGGAGTTCCTTGCATGCTTCTCGGTCGCTTACTGCCTTTCTAGACGAGCACACACAGTTGATCGAGGAGAGGCATGTTCCATCTGCTACATATAAGGCTTTAGTGTCCCAAATTGTTGCCTGGTTTATTCAAGTTTTTAATGTGTACCGTGGTAACATGACAAGAAGGCAGTCATAGGGACTAATTGAATTTTTTGGTGACTTTTTTTAACAAGCTGTAGCAAAGAATTGCTGAATTGTATTATGGAAAAGAATGACCTGGTGAGTTTACTTTTGAAGTTAATAGGGTTAATAGGATTTATGTTGAAACACTCTTCAATGTTCGACACCTGCAGTCTGCATATATCGGTGTTTAGAACTCGTTTAACATTATATTTAGAGTTATACAGCATGAATCCACAACGGAAGCAATGGATGAACTGATTCCCATACCTTCATCCAGTGAGATAAGAGACTGCTTGCTTGCGGATCTTAACTGTAGAATAACTCCAAAACACTTTTTTGCAGCTACGTGGCTACTCTGTTACGCGCAAACACGCAAACTGTGGCTACGTGGCTACATGGCTAAGTTCAAACAATGGCAAGAAAACCTCTGGGTATACAATTTACCTCGTTCTTAAAGCGTCTAAAAAGGTGAGGCATCTCATAGCGATGATCGTCACTGACCATGTAAGCGATAGAAGTACAACGGAAACTTTCGGAGTCACGTAGCCGCGTAGCCACCTTGCCACAGTTTACGCGTTTCTATATGTTAACAGCGTAATCACTCATTCACCCACTCACTTAGCCACTTGGTAACCACATATCCGCGTAGCCTTGAACGAGGAAGCGTTGGTTCGAGTGGCCGAGTATTCTGCAATTACTCTTTGCTGCCCGCTTTAATATGATTATGTATTTCTTTGCAGGAGCTGTTAAACGAATGTTTCGAGAACATCAAGGGAATTCCCGAGGACACTGTTGTAGATTGTCTACGCCATGTTTTGAGGTTTTATCAACAATTTTTTAATAACCACTTATTTTTATTTTTGGCATAAATAACAATGATCACTTTAGAGCGGTTTTCAAATGAGTGTCGTAAAACCAAAACCAAAGTAATTACTTTGGACGGACGGAGACAATGCAGTAAACCAATCAAAACCCGAAGTAATTACAGGTAGCCGACACAAAGCGCGGGAAAACGTGCACGCGTGAGCTACGATTGGTTTTGCTTTCACTTCTGATTGGTTGAAAAAGTGGCCAGAGAACTTTGAACCAATCACAGAGTGAAGCAGATGCAAAACCAAAGTAATTCGCTAATTACTTTCGACACTCAATTGAAAACCGCTCTATTGTAGTCCTAAGGTGATATGGCCAAGAGCAAGTACTCTACTCATTGGAGAGACTCCAAGTCCAATAAAATATAATTCTTTTTTGGAGGGGAGGAACGGGTAACCGGAGTATACGTACCCGGGGCAAATTTGTTGGAGGCGAGTGATTTCGCCACTGCGCCAACCGTGTGTCACGTAAAAAGACTTAACACTCCATTGATAACCTCCCGTACCATCAATTAACTACTTTGTCCGAAGAAACATAGTGTTAGGATCCAGCCCAGGGTCTTGTTTTTTTTTTTTTTTTTCACTTTTCCCGTAAGGAACGTAGAATAGGATTCGGCTCTGACTGATAACCGGAAACCGAGGAGTAAGTTAAATAAACTTCTGACATAGTGTAGGCTATACGAAGCCTTGTGTTAGTTGGGAAATAAACAGACCACGCTCTCTTCTTTGCAGACAAGAACATACTTCACCGAAAGAAAACGCGGCAAAAAGTTTGCAAATGGAAGTACAAGGTGGTCAAATGCCATTGGAGAAAGCAAATGTCAAATACTTGTATCCTGAAAATTAAACAAACAGTATCGTTGCTATTCCAGGTTTTTTTCAGATCGAATTTATTTCAGTTTTCAACGCAACAGCCTCCGTAAAGATTGATCAACCTTGTTCATAATTAAGCATTGAATAGTAATGACTGGCTTGCATCTTATTTCTTGCGTCTTGAAGTCCTTCCATGGGGCATGCGTAGCTTTGATAACCGTGAAGCCAATGAAGAGTTTAAGCAGCTTAAGTAGCAACAAGATGGTCGCCTCAATTTGCATTGTTGATATCACTTGGCGACGATTCTACCCCTTTCAATTAGTAATGGTAATGGGACTAAGTGGAGTCCAATTCGGTCTAGCTGTAATCATACGAGTGATAACAAAATCCGCGGGAGTCCTATTTGTTTATCAGGAGTATGATTACCGACCGAATTGGACGACACAAAGGCCACTTGCCAATTAAACATAAAAATTACAATTTCCCAGAAAAGAAGAAGAGCCAAGTTAAGAAAGAAAGGGGAAACTTGGATGTCAAAGGAGGCGTAAAATTGTTTAATGTCGCTCTGAAAGAGAGAAAGAAAGAAAGAAAGAAAGCCACAATTTAGGACTATGTACACTGTTTCTATGGTGATTGAAACCAAGGTTGTGATTGGTTGATTTAAACTACAACTTTGAATGTGATTGGCTTCTTGAACTGTCCGATGACAACTTGGCAAGTGAATTAGTGGAAAATAGGAGTTTTTTTAAACCAATCACCATCGAGGAAATCGTAATTTTTATGATTAGTGTGATTAAAATGTGCTACTTAGCCCAGAGCGAAACTAGTCTGAGTAGTGCTTAAATGAACCTGCTTTCCAACAAAAAATAAGAGGGAATGTTGTTTACCATCAAATTTGTTTGAATATCTTTTTAAAGAAAGCGTTTGCATCGGAAATATACGTGAATTAGAGAATCTCTTTTTTCGGTCTCGACCGCGGGCGTCGCTATCTTAGATAATAGGGAGTTTAAGACCTGCGACGGCTACGACTACGACATAGCCACAAAACATTAATATAATTGGTTAAAAGAGCTTATTATATGGCTTGTATTTGTAGCCGATATAACGCGCGCTCTGATTGGCTAATTGTGACTGAATTGTAGGGCATTATTCTCCCGTAATGCCCACGGGCCGATTACGGGCTTGCAAAAACAAAGCAAAAGGTAATTAAAAAGCCATATAATAAACTATTTACTAACCGAGCTTGCTCGAGCCGTACTGGGGAATATTGGCCCTGGGTCGTTTTTGTACGGACCTCGCTGCGCTCGGTCGGTACTGCCACGACCTCGGGCCAATATTCCCCAGTACGGCCCTCGCGCTCGGTTAGTAAGAAGTTAATAAATAATCGTGCTGCACTTGCAGCACGGATCTTAGCAAGTATCTTTGCGGTCCTCTGCATAACGAAGACGTGAAATCACCAAATTTGATAATCTTTCATTCTCTTTTTTAACTCTAAAACCGCTCGTACCAATTTCTTTTTAGAATACTTCGCCGCCCACATTGTAGGACGTGAACGAGACTGAATAATCGCGAAAGACTTATGATAAAGCAAAAAAACAACAATAACCTTTATTCACACTATCCAGGAAGCATAAAAAAGGAAGAAGAAAAAAAAAACTACAGAAAACAAAATAATAGAAGATGTATAATTATGTGTACAATTTTTGAATTAGTGTGCAACAGCCAAAGTAGCAAAGTTATCGAGTTGGCTGCTGCTTATTTACAAGTAAAGAAAGTTACGAAGGAAACAAATAATAATTAAGACTAAACTAATTCACAAGGCAAGAAATGTTATGAAAACGGAATGCAGCATGGGTGACCCTGCAAGTAGTACAAGACTTTAGCCGATACATCTCCAGGGATCATTAGAACACGCAAGCCACATCACTACCAACAAGGTAGTAATCCTAGCCGTGGGTAGATTCTCCGTATAAACCTTATCAATTATAGGTTAATTGAAATCGGACTTAATGGGAGGGTTTCATGTCTCTGCGCATGGGCAAACTTTCACGTCAGCCCATTTAATTCCGTTGTTATTGAAACAATCGAAAGCACTGATGCAGCTAGGAAACAATGGCATAGAAGTGGAATTACTCATTGAAATTACTTTTGCAATCATTTTTTTTGTGTTGTGAAACTACCGCATGCGAATAGACTTGTGCGTTATGACAAGTCTTGCGTAGAATAAAATGTTTGGCTCGTACAATAAATTCGATGGTCAAAACTAAATTTGATATTTTCTGTGTAAACCCGCAGTATTTTCCACCAAATTTGGACTTCAGTCATTCAATATATTTGCCTTAATATTGTCTGTGATTAATGACCATCATCTGGTTCAGTAAGAAACCGTAAAATTTACTTCTGCTTTCGCTAAAGGTTAGACATGCGCAAAACCATGAAACTGTCCCTTTAGCATAGCAAAGAAATCTGGGATTGGGCCGCCTGTAAATCCACATCTGACGCCCTTTCAGAAAAATCGACCCGGAACACGATGTGGGAAGATGCGAGATTAATTAAGCACTGTGAGTTTTTTAAAAGACAGCGATCTTTAACTGTTGAGAAGATGTGCCATATTGTGTTACAAAGTGAACGATGTTTTCCTCCTTCCTTGTTTAAAGAAGCTTCCTTTTGAAGATGTGATGGTAACTATTGAATTTTGTTGCTTTTAAATTACATGGTGGAAGGAACATGATAACAAACTTGATTTTATTTAAACGGCAATAATTTAAGATTTCATCAGGGGCTTGGCGTCCTTTACGCAAATATGGTAGGATTTTTTTGCCCCCTCAGTGCTTTGGCCTCTATGGCCTAGAGGCCAAAACCCGAGGAGGCAACCTAGAAGTCCCCGCGTAAAAAGGGTAATTGTATAAATTGGTAGATATTGTAAGGGCAATCAATTTCGAGGAAAGCACTAGATAACATCGACGTAAACCTGGTGAGCCATCGATATGTCAGCGGAGTCTTGAAAGATGATCGCTTCGTTTTCGCTCGCTCCTCGATCTCTCGCTTCTGATCGATCGCGGCGAGGATTATTTCAGTCATAAAACGGTCAATAGATCGGTCATTTTCGAGACGTTACAGTAATTTTCTTCATGTCATAAATTTTCCCAGGTTGGGTCCTGTTGTTAGCGAATTGATTTTCAGTCTTTCAACTTGCAGCTAACAAATTTCCGGCGCTCTTCCCACTGTCCGAACGGATCCTGTAACGGGTATAAAGAAAATTAAAGAAAAAATAAGAGAGTTAATTATTAAAAGTTCCACTTTGTGAGCGGCATATATGGCTCACCAGGTTTAGGTCGATGTTATGTAGTGCTTTGTCAATTTCGATTTGCTCAACCGGGCGCGCAAGGTGGTATCGGTATTGCTTAAGCGGGCGCGCAAGTTGTATTGGTATTGTTCGGCACGACCGCGCAAGGAGAACCAAAGTGCTTGTCGGGTTAGCGATTGAAAAATCATACATTCAAGCAAATCTGATGCAAAGCGACGATTTGTCAGACGCAAATCGGAAACAGGGGCGACATGTTCAGCATGTAATTTAAACGTATCTCAACAGCCTTTCATACTATCTTAGGCGGAGGCAGATGTAGTGAAGACTAATACTTGTTTAAAGATTTTCTGTTATAAGGAGAAGCCATCCGAGTCATTTTCATCACCATTCCCCACTTCCCCATCGCCGTAGGAAAATCGAACTTGGTAGCTTTGACGAATTACTCCACTCAAGGATTTTCGTTTACACAGTGAAAATTTAGAGCCGACCCCTCCAGCAAAATTCAGTTCCACTTACCAGCTTCACTTGTTGCTCTTTGTTTTCATCTAATCACTTTATATACAGTACAAAAATCAAAATAAATTGTACTATTCGTGATTCTTTTTTTTTTCCAAAGCTGTTGTTAAAGTTTTTCATGTGCCTCTTGGAACGTGGTCAGCCTGGCTTTCAAGACGTTATAGATTGTGAGACGCTAACCTATCCACAGGTAATAAATGCTGTTGAAAGCTTTACGGAAGTCAAGTTTCTTAACCCCTTTTCTTACGGTCCTCAATTCATGTGCGCGAAAAATGTCGCGTAACGGGGACAGTTTGCGAAAGCGCCGTGCAAACGGGCGCAACATTGCTGAGTGTTACGTGTTGCGTGTTGTTGGGAGTTGCACGATGTTTGAAACTGGTCAAACTTTTGAGTCAACAGCTCCCAACATTTCTTTTGTTCCGTGATGACCGAAGCGTAGCGCAGCAATGTGGGATCCGTTTGCACAGAGCTCACTTTGATCCAACCGCTGTCCACAACCTTGGACGGACGGCACTCTTCAAACCGCATGCCTCATGATATGTTTGCTTACTGTAACTTGAGCCCACTGTGTCCCGCTTCCCGCGCATTTCTTTTGCAGTGATTCCGCTTTTGTTAAGTGAGCCCACACAACATGAAGTATCACGTGAGGATTCGGTCGCTAAGTAACCGCCGCGCAGGCTCAACGCAGTGAGTTTCGACCAATGGCAGAGGTCTCTCTTTCCGCACTCGTCAGCCCCAGCGATCGCAAAAGAAAAGCGACCTCTGCTAGTTTGGAAAAACAGATTCCAACGTTTGTCAAATTCAAACTTTCTACAAGACTGTCGTTCAAAAGTCATTCAACTGAAAACTTGGAAACGTGCATTTGTAATTTGCGTCCTGTTACAAATTTGCCTACGTGTATGAGAACTGCACTTTTTTTTAACCTATCAGAACTGAGTAATTTTTCATGTACATTATTAATAAAGTTTCCATATCGTATCACATCACATCATAAAATTATCCCTTCAACATATCCCCGCAATATGTTTCCCATCGTGTACCCACGTGTACACATCTCCAATGAGTCTCCAGGGATCAGTATGAGAGCATCGG
>NC_090877.1:47500-50000 GCF_036669935.1 Montipora foliosa
TTAAAGCAACAGGATGTCTCTTCTGAAGTGTTAGTCACTGCAATTAATGTAAAATGTAATTTTACCAAACAAATAAATGCAAATCAGGGGAAAATGCTAAACATAGTGACCGAGCTCTTGGAGGGGGGACTGGAAACTAGACACTTCAAAGGCTTTTTTCTCAAAAACCAGCTGTACAACCCCACCTCAAAATTTCAGGATTTCTGAAAGCAAGAAAAAGTAATTATGTAGAGAAATAAATAGTTAAATCTGCCAGACAGGTTTTTCACAAATGACAAAAACGTCGATTTTCATCTATTTTAATAATAAATGAAAAACTGTCTGATAGAACTTTTTGAAAAAATGTCGACGGTTTTGTCTACATGTTGTTTACTAATTCGCAAAATTTTAACCCTGGTTGTACGGCTAGGTTTTGAGAAAAAGGCCTTTGAAATGTCTAGTTTCCAGTCCCCCCTCCAGGAAGTCTGTCACTATATTAAGCGTTTTCCCTTGATTTGTATTTATTTGTTAGATAAAATTACATTTTACATCAATTGCAGTGACCAACACTTCACAAGAGACATCATTTTGCTTTAATTTCACAGATTTCAAATTTTCGATATTTTTTCTTCGGATAACTGTAGTAAGCCACCTTAAAACAGTTGGCTTTCAATAAGTGCATGGCTCGCATATTGTGCAACCTCATTTTGAAAGTGAGAGTGAAAACATTGTGGTTGCATTCTAGGAGCTGCGGAGATGAGCACCCAGGAGGTGAAAAAAAAAGGGAAAACAGTTTTTATTAGAAACACATACACTTTTTTTTTTTGGATTTTGAAACTCAAGCTTACATGTACATGTAGCTTCACAGATAATTATTTTGCAAAGAAGATGGAATTTTTTTGCAAATTTATCCTGTTTAATTACTTACATGTAGTAATAATTATTCTTATCTTTGTGGGCATTGTTTTCCAGCACTTTTACTTCTTTATGATGTGACAAATGAAACTTCCTTTGAGAATATCAGGGTAAGAATGGAATTTTTGTTTGTCTTTCTTTCTATTTATTTCTCATGAAATAGTGAAGAGGAATGTATTGTGTACTGTCTCATTCAGACTAAAGAGGGTTTGGGGACTCTGTACATAAATCAAATCATACATTGGTTTTTGAGGATAGAGGAAAAACAGCTTAACCAGAGAAAACGCTCTCTGAGCACGGTGGAAAACCAACCAAACTCAAATCACATGTGACATAAGTCTGTGAATCAAATCCAGGCCACATTTGGCAGGTACAAAAACATATGTCACAGGTCATTGTTTTGCTAATACATACACAACCCTAGCCGTTTACAAATGCTAACATTAGGCCTAATTTAGCTTTAAAATGATGTTTAGGATACCCTCTGTATTGGTAAAACTGTGACCTGTACCTGCAGTGCCACATTGGTGGGAGGTGAGTGCTGTCACCACTGCACCATCCCTACTCCCCAGAGAAGCCAGAGAAAACCATCTTTAGTTACCCTTTTTATCTAGTTCAATTAAATTTTATGGGAGGAGTGTAAACCTCAAATTTATGGTCAAGAATTAACCCTTTTCCTTAATGCACACATTCCAACCCTCCCGATTTGATGAGTTGCCTCTTGCTCTCCCAGTTTTTATCAGATTCTCCCAATTTATCATGAAATTCTGAAAACAACGAAAAAAATCGCTTTTCCTAAGTTTTTTTTTTTGTGATCTGAGTGTAAAACGGTACGTACCTGTGTTAGACTTTCTTATCCTATAATTGAACACCCAGTGTTGAGCAGACTCATAAGGCCATGGGATGGCTAATAGAAATGCAAATTGTCTTTGGATAAACACAGCTTCAATAGCATTACACGATGCTATACAATGTGGCAGATCTCTCTCTCTCTCTCTCTCTCTCTCTCTTTAGATACCCATAACTCAGTGCATTACATAAGTCCGCATAGCATACTTGTAGGACACTACAGATTAGTTATATCTTTACCAATTGAATCACTTAGATTGTTCACTTCAAAAACATGTTAAGGCAGTCAATTATGTGCTTGTGTTCTGCTCTGATACAGGCCTGGCTGTCTGAGATTTATGAGTATGCGTCATCAGATGTAATAATCATGCTTTTAGGAAACAAGGTGTGTATTTTACAGTATAATCAACATTTTACTTTTAAATCCTTAAGCATGTAGCCATCCCTTTGCCATGGTCTCTCTTCCAATCAGACTGAATTAGATCTTAAAGTCCTTGTGTCTTTAACAATGTCTACTTTGAGATAGCTTGGCATGTAGGGCTATGTATTGCTTTATGTGCTGCCTTTAGAAGAAGCCATTGAAACTGTTCCTTAATTGGTAACCATGTGAGTTTCATAATGTCCTCTAATCCTTTGAGCCCCAACCATTTCAATTTGGCTTAGTAGGGGTCATCCACTAGAACGATTAGCCTTTGCTATTTGGATGATCCCAACTAACTGCCTATTTTGTTGCTACACCTTAGCTGTACTCTGTTTT
>NC_090877.1:57500-72500 GCF_036669935.1 Montipora foliosa
TTTTTAAACTTTTGGACGTGGATATCTCAGGAAGCCTTGAGCTGAAGAACCACCACACAATTGTGTGCAACAAATCCGCCAAACTATCAAGAAGTCAGTCAGTCGCCTTATTTTGTTACGTAACAGATTAATCTGTCTGTTGGCATTTCACTTCAAGATAAGTTTAGTTTTCTTTTTTTTGTAAACAGCATTTCTGTATAGTAATTTTTAAGGGACGGAGGCCTCTTCAAGGGTTCGCTCCCAAGGCAATCCGACAGCCTTACAAATTATAGAAAATAATGTCCGGTACTTTGGAAAGCTATCAAAAACTCTGCCTTCATTCTTTTTCTAAATGTCAGTTGTGGAAAGGTTACTACATGTTAGTACATCAGCCTCAAATTTTCAGAGATAGCATCTTATGTAAGCACACTTCAATATTCAATGCTTCACTTTCTTGAAGGGTTGATGGAAATGATGAGCTTATACTTACAAGGGAAAATTTGTCGGTAGACATCCGGGAGTTCATTTTTAGGATGTCATTATTGTAAGCTAATAATTAATTTTTATGGCCAATTTAGTTCAATCTGTGGCATTGATGCTTTGTGATCTGGAATTAGTTTTGCAGTCACTACATGTATGTTGTTATACTGCATCAAAGAGTTGTTCGGTTTGAATCTAAGTAATATAATCAGGGTTAATTTGGAACTCTTGAGAAGTACAGCGAAAATGTATATGTCAGCATCTGCCACAATTTACATCTACTTTCATAGTTTTAGGAACTATTTCCAGTTGCCATTTGAAAGCAAAGGAAGAACAGATGAGGATCTTTTATGGTTCATTTTGTTACAGTTTTCTTATTTTGGAAATTTCTTTTACAACCCTGAAACAACCTGGTTGAGGCCACAACTCGACCCTGGATCATTCAATGGTTGATGATCATTCTGTCAGCTCCTTGTCACTACCGTATGCCTCTAATCTCAAATTTTTAATTTTTTTTCATTTCAGGGACATAAAGCACAGGAACCTCAGAAAGTCAGCAGAGCCTAAATTTAATATTGAAAAATATGTTGAGTCACAAAGAGAAAAGCCAGGCTGCTGTTCCTGACCTCCGAGCAAACAAAATGATACTATGAAATGTGCATGTAACAAGAATGTTAGCAGTCATGAATGTTTAAATCTTAAAGCAATAACCCAGCAACAATCATACACAAATATTGCAATGTATGCCTTTTAATTATGTAAACTTTGGTCATAATTTGTGTTGTCACTTACTTGAGATATGATGTCCAGGATTTGATCATTAATTTTCTGATGTAAATCTCATGTTTGACATTGTGAAGTGCTCTTGTCCAACAAATGTCCGCGAAAAATGCAGTTTCTAATCTGAAGAGGTATGTGAGTTACCAAAATAGAAAACAAAGAATGGAAATGTCCAGTCCATTTTAGTTGAAGAGTGTTAAACGGTTTTGTAAGTGCATGTCTTCTGCTTTTCAGTAAGGGAACCATTTTGATGGGACATTGAATTTTAAACAGTTTAGCGTAATTTATGGACACCCTAAAATTTAACATGGCTTATCTTTGAATCAAACTGTGTTGTATAAATTAATTTTCCTGGTTGTCAATTTTCAGCAACTCAGAGATAAGTCTTGATAAAAATGCAGGACACTTTAAAGGCAAAGAGGAACATTACCAGTAAGTTGCAACAGTGATGAGCACAGATGCGGGCCACTTTGAAACTTATTTATAGAGTTTTGTACAAAACTCTACTAGCTGTACAATTAATGTGATATAGGCATTTAAGTCTTAACAATCATGTCAAGAAGAAAAGGACTGAACTACATAGGGGTGGTGGCTTGTATCCACCACAGTCAGGTGGGACAGTTTATGACGAATACATAACACTGTGTCATACTGGCCAAGCGAAGATGCTTCATGAATATTTGATGTCACCCTCGACTGTCATTGATAACTAACCATTCGCAAACAAGTTGTTAGGTTTAAATAGCGCAGATTTGAACTCGTCACTACAAACAATATACTCAGAGTGCACGGAATGAGCAGTTGTCTCCTTGTTTGGCCCTTACGTTGTTCATGAAGTTCCCCACCTGACTGTGGCAGATCTATTTTTGGTCACATTATGTAGGGCGCAGCCCAAGGAGATCTGCCCGAAAGCATGTGTCCAATGTTGATGGGCATAATTGAGAATGGCTATTAGATCTAAATACGAATTTGTATAAATCACAATTTGGTGGCAAAATTCGAAATAAATTTATAAATACCTGGTATTTATTGATAGAGGAAGGCTAAAATTCAGGCTGTTTTTTGTTTTCAGTGCTAGATTAGGCCAGCAGAGCCATTTAAATTGAACTTTATTATTATAGTGTTTGGCAACAGTAATCGATTTCCTTGGTTTGCTAGCAACAGACAAAGGAAAGCCTAAAATTAATATTTGTATGGTCATTGTATGGTATTTTTGAAGTTTTTGGTAGTATAGGTTTGAAAAATCGTTAAATTAAGAGAACATAATTTTGTGGCACTTTGTAAATCTTGTGAGTAGTGGAAATTTGATGATTTCCACTATAAAACTTCGACCGAGTTGATATTCTGAACTATTTATGTCGTTAAGAAAATTAGAGAGATACGAAGACGTTTTTAGTCAAATGTCATCAGCATTTTTGTAAGAATAGATAGAATAATGCAGTGTTTAGCCTAAATTTCCGAATTCTACATCTGGCAGGTCCTCATTTTGGTGAACTCCAAAATAAAGTTCAGATGCTTGCAGTCACTTGTGACGTCAAACGTCGTTTTTCTCGTTTTTATATAATGAACTTTAAAGGGGTTTAATGTCGTTGCTGTTATTTGAAGATCAGTGGGAAAAGTTGGTCCCTTTATTGGCAACCCCCCGGAAGAGATGCTTTTATACAATCGATCCGCCCCGCAACAGCTTCTGTCGATGCCCCAACCTACCTTTCCTAAGCAGCGTGTTGCCCCTCGCTGAGGAGTAACAGTATGGGGCAAAGATTCGGTAATTTTACTTCCTCTCACGACCTGACTTCCGCTTGTCGGAGGTCCTGTGGTGTATTCTATACGGACATAAATCGCGGTGTTATGGGTATGGAGAGAGAGAGAGAGATCCGCCATGTTGTACGCATAATGTTATTAAAGTTGTTTTTATCGGAAGGTGTCGTGTGTTTCTAATAGCCATCTGATGATGAAACTTTACAAGTGGGGTGTAAATACCGTTTAGGGGAATTAGTGTCCTATTGTATTTAACACCCACCTTAGGGTGAATCTTAAAATAAATAAATAACTACCCGAAGGTTAGTCCTTTTCAAGAAATTGGTCCAGCTCAGTTTGTGTGTATTGGGCAACCCAAGAGGCTAAACTGTCGACCATGGTTTACAGCGGTTGTCAGTCACACGCAAAATTTAGGTGGACGTCAATAAAAATGTTTCCATGACGAATGCAACTGCTGCTAAATGAACAGGACAGTTGTCATGGAAACATTTGATTGACGTCCACCGAATTTCGAAATATGAGAAAATGACGTTGAGGGGCGCGTGTGACTGATAAAAAAAGCCGATTAACTCTAATCCCAGAAGTAGGGTGATACATTTTGGAAGGGTTAGCAATCTCGTTCCCAGAGTCATTGTTCCCTTGACCAGCGGTCGGGAAAGGCCATATTTGATTGGCTGTTCAAAACGGTTTAATTTCCTGCCATTTGTCAAATTCTGAACTAAAAAGTCGTGATTTCTTCTCGATTTTTATCTATACAAGGTTGAAGATAATCTAGGAATAAATCTTTTTACAACTTATCAGTTCCGTAACGTTTTCGTTTTTGAAAATACATCAATTTTCACTTGCATGACACCAAATACTAAAACCTGTTATGATTGAAAAAATGTATCACGTTACTGTTTGTGATTCTCCGCAGTTTAAACGTTTCGAGTGTATTAGAGATGCGTTTATACTCATGTATATGGTCATGACAAGGTGAACTCCAGTTGTTTTGTTGATTTCTAACTGTCTCCACTCACGCACAGTTACTCAACCGGTTCCGGTTTTGGATTCTTTCAGAGCCTCTCGTGCCCGTTCCGCTGGACAAGGGTAACGGAGGCTCTGGGAACGAGACTGAAGGGTTAGAAGGGATGCTTACTTTTAAGATACAATTTGCTAAGTATGGAAGAGAAGAAATAAATATGGATGGCTCATTCATAACAGCCGATAACGTATCGGTGAACATCGCTTAGTCTTTACAAATAAATTCAATCGGTGACCTACAATTGTAGCTATATAGGAGTAGTTCGATTTGGTACAGGTTGTCGGATCGGAAATAAGGCGAACCCAGCAGATGCAGCGTGAGATCAAAGTGAAACCAGTGAGGCAAGGGAGAGTGAAACACTAGCGTGTTGTGAGACAAAACTTGTGAAAAACCATTCTTGTAATTAATGTGCCTACTGTAAATGAACTTTAGCCCTTCTCTTACCAGCTACACCGGTAACCAGCTGCAAAGTTTCAGTGACACACTCGGCTATCGCCTCGTGTACCACTTTTTTGTTCTTACCACATTTTGACGTCATCTGTAATCTGTTACTGAACAGACGCATGGCAATATGGAATCTATTTATTAAATATTAAAATTCAGTCCTAAACAAAAAGTATGATCTCGAGGCTCTGGGAAATAAACTCATTCAATAGACCATATTCGTATTCTCAGTATTGGACTGGAACTAGCTTGCAATGGAGGCTAATGCGGGGGAATATATTAAAAAGTATTTGCATTTGAAAAAAATTCCCCGCATTAGCCTTGACTGCAAGCTAGTTTCAGTCCAATACAGAGAATAAGAATATGGTCAATTCCTTATATTTATTCCTCAGAGCCTTGAGATGATGCCTTTTGTTTAGGACTGAATTTTAATATATCGAAAGTGGGCTATTGTTGGTTTTCACTCACGTGATCAACAGGCATGTTTTTCAACGAAAACAAAAGGAAGTGTTTACATAATAATAGAGTTGAATTCCCGGAGGATTTGGTCGAGGCACCAACATGGCCGCCTTTTCTTTGGTTAGGGGCACCAACATGGCGGTCGTGACGTCATGTGAAAACCGAGAATTGCATGGCTCTCCTTTTTACCAGGGCAAGACATGTCGTGAAATACGAGAAAAACTGTCAGTTTTTACCGTTGTTCTTTACAATTACATTCTTGAAAAAATGTTATCATTCAATATGCATACTCTTTTTCGCTTTTTTTGGCAACAAACTACGAGAAATACGTCCTTCTTTGAGAGAAAATTATACGTAGCTTTCTATGACGCACTTTCGTACACACAAATGCGTTTACGGTCGAGAACTCTGAGACCGTCACTCTCTTCGCAACTTGATTGAACCATTGGTTTCAAAAAATTTTCTCCAAGTTATAACAACAGTGGTCAATTTAACAAGACGTTTTCACCTCAAAAACAAAAAAGGCTGTCAAAAATTTTAAATTACTCTTGTGGCTCTCGTAAAAATCTTTACTTTCCATAACATAAATAGGACGAACTGCCAGAAAAAAGGAATTCTTGACCAGTATAGATGTCTCATGATAAATGATTCTGTTTCGTGCTTGCTAGATTGTGTTGTAACATTTTTGGAACTGGCAACATCCTCCCTGCAGAAGAACAAGAAAAATCCATTTGAGCCAATTACCAAGACAAATCGACTAATGTCTTGCAAAAAAGAAAGCAGCATGCTGAAAAAATAGAAATACAAGAAAAAAAAAGGAAGTCAAATCGACTTCATCCGTGACCTAATAAGGACTTCAAGAAAAATGTGTCTCAACATGTTAAAAGCGCGGGAAATAGCGTAACCTGCGAACTTCTAACTGGTTGGAAAGGCGGCATGCTTACTGAAGAGGCCGTGTAATAAATTCAAGTGTTCTGGTAAGCTGAATTAACGCTGTTATTTTCTCAGGGTGGAGGCACAGAAATTTTTCCCTGATCTGACCCAAAAGAACCTTACCTTGTGTGTAATGATTTCGGCATGAAATTGGCGCTGTTTTGTGAGTCATCATGATCTTAAAAAATGTAAACAACAAGGATAAACGAGAGGTCGACACAGAAGACACACACAAAGGAAACTGTTTTTTGTTATACTTGGACGCAATCATCCAAAATGAGGGTTTTGCTCGCTGACCCTAATCCACATGTATTATCTCCTTGGTGAGGCTGCCCTATTTTCCTTAGCTCTTAGTTATTCGGGGCAGCCTGTGTCCTTTAATATTCCTGTAGTAAAATTCTTAAGATGCTAGTTCTTGAATTTGTCTTGGCTTAAACCCTAGTTTGATGATCTAAACTCGTTACACGCATCAACAGATACTATATATATTGTGCACACCAGCTGGGCTTGAGGCACGTGCGTACACGTGCCACATGCTGCGAAAAACATGTCAACCACTCTAGGCCATTCCGGAATTGCGCAGGGAACTGGGGCGAGTTTCAAATTTAAACCAATCGATAAATTGACACCATCACATGAAAGATAAAGTTGAGATTGGCCATCTGTCCAAGTTTGATGCTTTTAGGTCGAACAGAGACCAAGTAACGGATTTAAAACGTAGTTAAAAATCCATGCAAACGTCTCTAATGCTGCGTCCCCCAAAACCGTAAAAATTCTTTTAAAACGTTATCAGATTTGGGACAACTGGAAAATCCTGTCATGGACCTACTACTTGAAAATAGGTGAGGTGAAAATCATTTTGTATGCCTATTTTTGTGAATATTACATAAATCGTAAAAAAAATTAAGAGTTTATATGGTTTTGGCGGACGAAGCCTCAAAATTAGAGACGTTTGTGTGGATTTTTAATTATGTTTTCAAGTCCGTAACTTGGTCTCTGTTCGCCAAGCTCAACGTTATCTTACATATGATGGTGTCAATTTAACAAATTGATGTCAGTTTTTCATGCGTCTGTCCTGTTATTGATCATGAATTGCGTCATAACATTGTCAAAGTAGCTGTGGATCCACGAGGCGATAGCCAGGTGGATCCACAGACTACTTTGACAATGTTATGAAATTCATGATCAATAACAGGACAGACGCATGAAAAACTGACATCAATTTGTTTTTTACAATAACAAGATGGCAGAGGGGTAAAAATTAAGTCAAAACACGAGAAGAAAGCGAGACAAAAAATGCGAAAATCACGTCATTATCGCATAAATTATAAATTTATGTGTCTGTCCGCTTATTGACAATAACAATTAGCCAATCAGCACACGAGAATTTTTGCAGTCATTGTAAAATATCGAATGGTTCAAAACTGAAGCTCGCCCCAGTTCTCTGCGCAATTCCGGAATGGCCAATTTTCTTTGTCATTGAGGCTAGTTTATTAAATTTTATCCCTGAGAAGAAGCTGAAGCTATAACGCAATGTTTTGGTATTGATTTATTTTGTTCTAATAAAAGCCACTGATAATCAAATCGTTACTGGATTTGGTATGTGGCTTACTCTTAAGCTTGCGTCACTAAAACAGCTGTTCATTTACCTATCTCTACTATAAATTTTTACCCAAGGACAGATTACGACATGCAGCAGAGACCAACCTTGAAGCAAGTTGAAGCAAAAAATGACCTCAGATCACCGCCAACAACAGTCTCTATGAAGCGCCGCAAGGGAAGAATATGTGATGTGGGTGCAGTCCTGTAGAGAAATAGAACGTACGGTAATTAGGTACTCAAATAAGTCAAAAGAAAACAAAAAAAAAAACAGAGATAACGTCATCATTATGAACGGCTTTAGCAATTTCGTTTCCTTGATCAGATTTACTTTGTATTTTCGAGGAGTGAACGAGTCGATTTAGTGTAAGAAGCAGTGAAAGTTTTTTAAAGCAACGCTGCTTATTGTTAGACCCTTTGACGAAATTCTTTCTAAGTTCTTCAACTTCGTGAAAAAATTAATGGCGCGAAATGTTGGATCTCCGGCTGAAACAGTGGGTCATCGAAAACACTCCACGCACGCGACAGCTGCAGTCGCATTCCCTTCCACCCTCAAGGAATTTCGTTCTTTCCCTCTTACCATAGCGTTAAGAAATCTTCAACCACGTGATGAAGACGGTGAGGTCTGGGAAGAACAACGCTTTTCGTTTCCTTAGGTAAAGCTGAAAAACAAAGTCAAAAACGTTTTGAAGTTGAAAATGTCTTCAATCAAAAGACAACTGTGTCAATTTACTGATTGGAATGATGATTAGTTTCCCTGAGCTGATCCTCATTCCACAGATGGGGCGGGGTGGCAAAAAACAACCGATGGCCAAGGAAACGGTAAATTAACTGGGAGTAGGAAAACTGTAAAGGGAGAGCAAGATAGAGAGACGAATATTCGAGTTTGTGGCTTACGACAAATGGCAGGCTTCTATTTGTTACAAAATCATGTAAGTTCCAGGCTCTAATTTTTATTCCCATCTCTGGCTCGAGAAAAAAAATTGACCCCAGTGACCGCTCCCAACAATTGAAAACAACAAATTGCAAACCAGTCGGCTATCTACATGATCAGCCGAGAAGTTGAACTGGGAACAACGCAGTACTTATCTACTCAGCTAGGCTGCCTCCTCGAAAGTTATAGCTTACAAGTGAGCAACCAGTTGAAATCAAACAACTTTCGAACTTTTGGCACTGAAAGGAAAATTTCAGCCTGACGTGTGCTATTTGCCCATTAACGTCTTTCCTAAACTTTTCCCAAACAATATAGTTTTCTTGACTTAATTAAGCCATCAGTTTCTCCTTTCTTTACCTGTTGGCGGCTCTTTATAGAAGTATAACACAGGATGCAAGAAGTTGGAGTTGTGAGCATCGGATGGTTCGCCCGTAGCACGATTAGTATGGAATGTATCTTTTCTGAAACAGGGAAGGAACAGTGTGTGTTTCTTTAAAGAACTTATCCAACCTTGCGATTTCGACAGAAAAGAGGCAACACAATTACGTGGAATGTGGTAACCAAGTCGTCACATCTTTGCATTAGTTGGAAATGTACTTTAGGACAGTAATCTTCGGAAATAGAAGAAAAAAACTTCGAGCATCTACAGCGCAGTTTGCTGACAAACACCGCACACCGGTGGCTGAGTTGGTTGAGCATTTACCCTTCCAACCATGATACACCATAGAAGACAGACCACAACTCCGGGAACTGCATGCCGTACTCTTTGCGGCAAGTGTGTGGGTTCTTTTACGTCCCACAGGATTATGAACATTGAAGGGTTGTGAGACGGGGCCAACGTTTTATCGTCCTTATCCGAGAAGACTAGAGAGTCTAACCATTTGCAGGTATCATTACAAAGGCAGCACTTTCTCCTCAATTATTTACTCCTCAGTTATTTAAAGACCCTGAGTGTTGGTCCGGCCGGAGTTGAACTCACGACCTCCCGCGTGACAGCCCGGTGCTCGGAGATACTAGCTCCAGCAAACTACTCTAAAATCCGAGGGGTAAATAAAGATATATGAATGATATATGAGATATGATAAATGATATATCATCTTCGGGAAATTGTCAGTTCGTCTTCCTTGCTTACCCTGCACCAGAGAAGTCCTTGCCGTACTCCATGTTAACAACAATCATGGGACCTGCCGGACGACCAGTATATTCTACAAAGAAATAAATGTCGGAGATCAATATTAGAACCCACCAACTTGCTTCTTCGTTTGCTTTATTGGATACACGTTTTCAAGTGGATGTCACTGGTCGCCGAAACAAACTGAAAGCCATAAACTTAAATAGGCCACTTCGGAAAATACCATAATACTCTTTGTTTGTCCCCTTCCCCCCCCCCCCCCCCCCAAATTTTGCATAAGCATTGTGGACTTACAATGGTCCCAAGAGAAAACAAAAACAATGCTTATGCAAAATTTGGGGGGACAAACAAAGAGTATTATGGTATTTTACGAAGGGGCCTATGACAACAACTGCAGGCAATAAAATTACGGAGACATTGCAAAAGCCAAGCTTCGTTAGGCGAGGAAAACCGCATGAGACGACCTATAGGTTTGTTTCTGATTGCCTAATAAATAGGCGCGTGTTTTTAGTGCGCCAATACGAAAGCAAAGCGGCCATATTGTCCCGGAGACCAAAAGAGCTTTGTTTTACCACGCCAAGCCTCGCAGTGGAAACCATGGGGGTGAGGCTTGGCGTGGTAAAACAAAGCTTTTTTGGTCTCCCGGGACAATATGGCCGCCGTGTGACAAGGGCGAATTACCACTAAACTAAAAGGCGCTCCCAAGAACCGATAACCTTAGCGTTCACAACCTACCCTCAAATTTATGAACGAGTCTTATAGGAAATTCCTCGAAGTACTCCACGTCTCCATTTTCGCCTGAGAAAAATACACATGAATCTTGTTAACAACAAAATCATAAGCTTTCTATAAAAGTATTACACTAAAATCAAAATATGACAACGTACCACATCTCAAAAACACTTACGCAGAATCACGACTTCTCCTAGGACACCAAACATTTGATAAATTCCCTAAAAACATCATGAAAGTAGTCAGATGAGGAAATAGATGAATAAACGAATTTTAGAGTGAGCAAATTGAACACTAGTTTCTTCTGCAGGACGTGTTCTTTTACTTTATTAACTATATTCAGATGGGTTTCTTTGTGCACTACTGGGAGAAAATCGTTTTTGGTCCGTTTCGTTTATCAACTTTTTCAACCAGCCCCGAGTTTGTTTGAAATTGTTGAAAAACGATGGGTTGAATCCGTTGTCGTTTCCTAAGGATTTTTGGGCAGGGCTCCAGTTGATCGCTGTAAACAACGCGGCAAAGACAGGTAACGAAAATTCTCCGGAGTTTAATACTGGCACGTATGGTTTTCGCTCTGACGATGGGCTAACGCTCGAAACGTCAAATTTATCTACGGTGGTCAATTTAGCATATTACTCAACCCAGCTGACAAACCCATTCCTATACGCTTCCCTTCCCCACAGACGCAGCACCACAGTTTCTTTATAAAATAAACCCCTTTATCCGTTTTTCTTTCAACTAACCGAGGCTTCATTAATCCTCTTGATAATGACATTTACAAGTTCCGTGACAGGTACTGTGATGTGCGGCCACGTGACTTTATGATTGCGCCACTCCAGAATGTGATGCAAGGAACGAGCTGCAGAGAAATGAAAACAAACGCTGTTGGAAAACTTGAATCCATTGCGCGCTGCAAACAAATGATTTCAGGGCTGGCGCAGTGCTGACAGCACTCGCCTTGTATCAATGTGACCCGGGTTCGATTCCCAGCTCGGCGTCATACGTGCGTTGAGTTTGTTGGTTTTCCGCGCTACTCTTTCCTCCGGGTACTCCATCCGGTTTTTCCCTATCCTACAAAACTGTACAGTCACGGTGTCCCCGATAAGTGCCCCGGCGCTACAAGACTTGGAACTTAAATAAAGTTTATTATCATTATTAGACAACCAACCCCACTGACGTTTCTCTGCTAATTCGTAACATGTCCCAACCTTCACAATGAAGCCCAGCTTTGTTGAAACTGTATCAACCTCGCTCTCAAAAGAGAGATTTAGCGTCGCGTTCGCGACCAACGTTAAACATTTGACTAAAATTTGCGTTTTGCCAAAATGGAAGAATACAAGTTCATTTCTCCCCTGTTATCTTCAAATAGCAATAGGCTCTTTCAAGTGTAAGTCATGTGTTTTACATGATGATTGAATCCCTCAGGTGGAAAGACTATCTCCATGGCCAAGTACAAGGCTCAACTGTTTGTATCTATATGAAATATATGAGACATTCAGTACCCTTTGAGTTCTCCACGCTACTAAGATCTTCTATCCTCCGTGCAAAGAGCCCTTTACGGTAGTGTAAAAGAAACTGTGGCCTTTTCTTGTAATCCTTTCTTGAAATCTTATGTGTCCGTTCATATTAGAACACCTGCACTTTTACCTACTCATTTGATATCTTGCATACCTGTGTAACGGAAGCCATGAATGAATCCGCCGGCCGACTTTCGGAAGTCGATAGAATGAGTATTGGTACCGGCTACAGAAGAACCAAAAAAAAAAAAGAGCCATGTCAAACTCTTTGACCGTACTTTCGATATTCATTGCTTTTGAACGATCGATGGTAAATTTAGATTCCTCTAAAAGCGTCCTCAACTGAGCTACTGTAAAATCCAAGGATAAGCCGAGTTGTGATCTGATTTGATATGAACCCTAACTTCTATGCGAAAGATCGTTACAGTGTAGAGAGCAATCGCAGCCTCAGGCGTTTGAGTCCCGTTACAGCGTGGCGTTTTTTAGTGTTTTTCGCAAGTAGTAAAGTTGCTTCATTTGCTCCCGCCTACGACTTTACCCTAATAAGAAAGGTTTCGTATCCGCATTTTTCTTAATATAATTCTCATTAAATTCATCACCAATGCAATTATTAATTTGTTTTTCGCTATTTCCAACTCACCGAAGTAAAGTCCGGGAACCGTAGTTGACTCGTAGTCAGCTTTGATGGATGGGTACTTCTTGGAACGCATGCCTATACATGGCCTCGGTTTGGTTGAATTGTCAAACACGCTAAAATCAAACTAAGGAGACGAAACAACAGCCACTTAAGTGAGAAACTAGGCACTTGCAGACATTTTCTAAACTGAGCAGAAAAGACGGAAATTTTGAAACAGGATGAAGCCCCAGAATGGTGCCAGAATTATGCAGCTGCGTTTTTTAAAGAATTCGATGCTTTGATAAAGGAAATACAATCTCCAAAAGGCGATGTGGAAGCTGGCGAAAAAGGCGCAGCGAGAGACATGCACTCATGGCGTGTATGTCCGGCGGGCTATCAAGCGTTTCAATGCAACTTTCAAGGGGCAGGGAATAACTTACCTTAAAACCCAAGCACCTGATAATGCGGTCATAAGGTTCTCTGACGGCAAAGTTGTCAGCTACATGAGAATAGGTAATACAGAGATAAGGAAGCACTAAAATACACTGCAAATAAAATTGTGCCTTAATCAATGGGGATTAAGGGATGCTCATGCAAAAATACGTGTGATCCTGACGGGATACAAAGTAATGACCTTCCGATTGCTTGATCGAATGCTTTGAAAACGAGTTACGGGAGCTTCTTGACGCTTTCGTCCATCTGATATACGTCCTTCACACTGCTAGAATTTGGGATACACAATCTACAAGTAGAATGATGTTCTCGTAGCAGGGTTGGCACAGAAACGATTGGAGTATTCGCCTTGTTTTACTCCCGGTCTGAGCGACAGTGTCGTTTTCTTTAATAGTGGTTTTCTAATCTGGGCCAGTTTCTCGAAAGTCCCGGTAAGTCACCCGGTAAGTTCCCGATGAGTTTTCGGGTGTTTGTCCAGTAATCAGGTTTTCCCTGCATCCCAAAAAAGTTCAATACGTAGCTATCACATTGACTCTCGGGAAGGAGTCAACAAATACTGGACCATAATCATGGCCTATGTTGCGTTTCTAGTTTTGTGATTGGTTCGTCACTCAACCCCGGTTATCATCTCAACTACCGTAAGACCTAATATGGAAACTGACTGATTCAGGTATTCTCAAGCCGGAAAATGATTAGCCTCAATTTCCAAGCCATCCAAGCATTCAGAATTGAATGAAGATTTAATAAGACAATTATTCCATCCGTGCTTGTTGGATACGAGACTGTTTATAGCCAACTCATATCCAAATAATTGTAAAGTATCAGAAAAACGGAAAAGTTCCTTTTTCACTCCCGCTAACTTATGGGCTCGCATAATCATCGCGGCTTCAGGGTTTGAATTTTAACGACTGCAACATGAAATATAGGCCGGTGCATGGAATCATGATCATCAATTCGAAAATACCTCATTAATTAGCCTAGTGGCGTGGACGTTAAAATAGACAAAGCTAAAATAAAACCAGCAATGGAATTATAACAAGTAATGTTCAGGGCAGCTTACGAGCATTCCCGTTGTCTGAAACTGGCTGATCTGGTGTGACTACATTCTCGCCCGTCCCATCAAAAGCATCAACGTAGAGCTTGCCATCTCTCTTTATCACTGCTATCTCTTCAATTGGAGCTTCTGCAAATAGAAAAGTAATAGAACGATGCACTTTTATGACACTATGCCACAGAAAAGCACGTGGGTTTGGAATGTGATGTCTTGATTGGCTTGGTTTTAAATTTCTACTACGCTTTCCTGCTGCTTGGAATAAAAATCTGGCGCCGCGTTTTGAGGCAATAGAAAGTTTTGAGAAACGTTGACGGCTAAGGCAATTACAACGGCGCAGAACAAAAATATCATTGGTTCAAGGAGGAAAAATAATCGAACGGCACACGCGATTCACATTTTAGCGTCTTTTTGCGGCACTCTGCATAACAACTGCGTAAAATCACTAAGGGCGCGTTTGATTGACCCTATTCCGGAATAAGAATACGTGGAGTGATGATTAAAACGGTATGTTTGGCGCGTTTCGAAGCAGCAAGGATAACAAAAATATGTTTATGTTTAGCATTTTACCAGCTATTTGACAATTTTAATGTGAATCTCACAAAAACGAAGGATTTCTAACTTAGGGTGCGTTCGATTGACCGTATTCCGGAATAGGAATACGTGGAATAGAAGAGAAAAGTCCTTCGTTTTTACGGAGATTCCAATTAAAATTGTCAAACACCTGCTTACATGATGTTTTAAACATATGTTTATTTATCCTTGTTGCTTCAAAACGCTAGACATACCGTTTTAAATCATCACTCCAAGTATTCTTATTCCGGAATAGGGTCAATCGACGCACCCTTAGGGTGTGTTCGATTGACCCTATTCCGAAATAGGAATATTATTTTTAGGATTCTTCACCAACATCGTAGGACGTGAACGAGATGGAATAATCGCGAAAGTTATAATAGGGACCTTAAGATCTACGACGGCGACTTCGACGAAAACGTCACCTCGAAATATCACTTTGCCTTATCATAAGTCATTCGCGGTTATTCTATCTCATTCACTTCTTACAGTTTGGGCGAAGTATCCTAAAAATAAATTGGTACGAGCAGTTACAA
>NC_090877.1:85000-90000 GCF_036669935.1 Montipora foliosa
TTATATTGCTGTCTTGAAGCTATCTATGGGGCCACCGTAATTTCGTATTTCCTAATATCGACATTCTTGCCATTCAATTAACACTGGAAAACAAGTGTGGCCTTATGAGCACACTCACAAGAAAGGCAGTCACCTGCTGAGGAAATTTTTTACATTCATTCTCAGCAGTGTCACTGAGGATAAATCCCGTGGCGTCTAAATAATGTCTGGTAAATTTTCTGCGAACAAGCGAATTGCGCTTAAGCGAAAAAATCATATGAGAACTTAGCGACAAAACAGTCCATTTGCAAATTTTGCTTTCATTGTGTATTCGCATCTAACATAATTCCGTAGTACGAAATTAATTTCAAATCACTTGCTTCAACAAACCGACACGAAAAAACAAAAATGCGTAAAATAAGTAAAAAGAGATTTTATCTGACCTTAGAGATTGAAGTTGAAATATTGCCTTTTTAATTACACTAAAATATTATGGTTATAAGCTAATGATTTCGCCGGAAGCATTTATTTTACTTCATTCTTTTTTTTTTTTTATCTGTAGCGAGGTGAAACAGTTCAGGATAATAGCAACTGTTTCGTCGGAAATTATCTATCAAACACAACAAACAAGTCCCACGGAAAATCATTATCGAGCTCGCGACCTGAATTAATATTAAAGACCGGATTAACGTGATATTTTAGTGTTGCATTTTTGCCACAGACCGAGGTTGCTGGGTTTCAAGTTCCTACTCCTAATAGAAAAGAATAAAATCACAGCGCAATATTACACTGAAAAAAGTACCTAAATTCTCCGTCACCAATCAAAAACTTGTTAACAGTAGGAATCAGCAAGTCAGTATTTTAGTATTAATTAAAGGATGTCAAAAGACGGCCGCCAAGTTGAAGGACCATGATCTCCCCGTTCGTTAGTTTGTTTCTTATAGAATCACTGCTTATAAGATGGACCCATAACACAATTAGAATTCAGGAATTATGAGGAAATGGAACCAATGTTTGATGTCTCGAATTACGTCCGCACAATGCAAATGAGAATGTGACGATACTGTGAAATTGCGCACACTGATAATTGAAGAGAAACCATCCAAAATTGATTTCGTAAAAGGTCTTGGTATCTTACCGGCTAAGCTGTCTCTCTCGAAAATCACATAGTCTCGGCCAGCTCTCTCAAGGAAGAATCCAAGCTGAAGCCCTAGGGAAACCAACGGCAATTAAAGCCAGGCTGCACGTTAGATGACTAATGCTTATTATGTACGAAAGGAAGACTGTTTTTCTCCAATAAAGCTTTCAATCGATACTCTCTTAACTAACCTCCTGGGCCGGCTCCTACAACACAATAATCGTGGTAAGCGTTCTCCGTCGCCAACGACAAATTCAAACTCGTACACGCGATGATGAAGACTCCGATCGCTTTGGCCAAGCAAAGGATCATCTCGATGCCTTCGGACAAAATCAATCACAAAGGATGGTATTTGTTGCGACTCTTCGGCTGTAAGTGATGTCTGCAGCGGCGACAAAGAGTTAAGAAATCTGAACAAGAAATCTCAGCAAGGTAGTTCATGTTTTCATCCGCTTCCTCTTTAGAACTTTCGACGATGGCAATCACGATTGGTTGTTGAGGCAACAATAGGTTATATTGTCACACAACGATCACGCCAAACAGTTTATCGCGTTCGGTGGAAAACTCTCTCACGTCTAAACAAAGACCGGTTAAAACCTGGCCTGGGGCATCTGTCATAAGGTACAAGTAGTCAGTACGAATTAAAATCAATATTGGAAAAACATGAATTTGTTTCCATCTGCATTGGAGACAGATATAGATTCCCACACATCACAACTTTTGTGCGGTTTGAGTTATTTTTATTTACTCCGTATATCTATGAAAGTATTAGCCTTTAAAATGCATTACCATCGGACTTGTCAACTCCAACGAAAGTCAAAGAGATTTCAAAACGAAAAGAAGACATCATCATCTCTTTCCCAAATGTCAAAACACGGAATTACCTTTTGACGTGACTTATCAGTCATCTACAAGGAAGTACGCACCTTTGATGTCTTTCACGAGTGTTGCAGTTATTTTCTGCGCTCACAAAAATAGAGCCTAAAAATTTGAAATTTGCTATCTATCATGGGAACAGACAACATTTTCACAAAATCTTCACGTTTCTTCTTAAAACACAAGTGACGGGATAACGGAGTGCAAATGGCGTGACGCGATTATACTCAAGTACTTTTTATTTTAAATAAATAGAATGGAGAAAATTTTTTTCCTTGGTGTCGTGGTGTGAGGGGGCGGCGAGAGAACGAAGTTGAATTTGGGAGCGAACTGACCACTATTTTTGCAGACATCAGCGTGACAGTTAAGTGTTTCTCAGGACTGTACAAAGGACTGTTCAAAGGTCAAAATATGCCGGATGTTATGACTTTAGTATTGAGGAAACGCGGAATGTATTGTTTCAAAGGTCAAAAGAGATGTGTACTGTCTAATTTCAAAGAAAGGAAATGACAGACATTTTACTTAGCAGGTAAGAAAAGGTGGAAAAGTTAGTTTTTAATTTTGACCCTGAAAACGCGCCATATACATGGGGACTACATAGTTGTGTCGCCTACGTGCAGTTCGCTGACAGCGGAAGTCGTTTTGCTAACGTGTTTGGTTCATCTACATCCACATCTACATGTTCCAGCACTCGGCAAAGTCCCTTTTTGGCTTATGGCTGTTTCTGCTTAGGTGGCCTCGTACGCCGTAAGCCTTTTTAGAGACATCACTCCCAAGCCGGCCACTTCTGCTGGAGATAACTGATCTCTCTCACCCGTTGGGGCCTGGGTTGCGGCTGACGCAGTTGGCGCACTGCTGGTTGTCGATAACACATCCGGGCAGTCACGCTTGCCCAGGCCTGCCCCGCCACTGAGCCAAATACCACTATCAACCACTATCAGGGTCTGGAATTTCTTTTTCATCTTCCACTTGCCCCACATAAAAGACCATATCACTTGTTTTGCAATGCGGCGCTCTCGTGGCATCTGTTTGCAACGGATCGATGTTGGAGTCTACCGAAAGAATTTCCGACAGCTGAATTTCCTGAGGAAGCAAGACGAAAAACCGGTAGATAAGAAAAGGAAGGAAACGCGAGCGCAACATTCTTGCGATCGTACTTTACTTAATAATTCTTGCCTAATGGTGGAAACGACACCCGTCATGTGAGAAACGAGTGAAAGTGACCGTCAAGATTTTTCAATATGCCTTACGTGACAGGCAGCCGCTCAAGGTTTTAGAATTATTAAATGACAGGTCATACGGTATTTTTTTCCAATGAAAAAACACAAATCGATCCCAGCTACGCCAGCTAACGCACGCGTCCAATTTATTTTCATTTATTGTATGCCAACCGTTTTCAAATTGAGTGCTCAGATTTTGAACATTGGTTTTGAAACCTCTTTATCAGTCCTATTTAAACACGCAAGTCATTTAATTATTCGAAAACCTTATCCGGCTGCCAGCTATTTGAAAGCTTCGAATTTTCTGAAACAGAGAAAATATCGAGAATGCAAACAATACAATACAATACAATACAATACAATACAATACAATACAATACAATACAATACAATACAATACAAATTTTATTACTGAGCACTCCCGAAGGGTGCTTTTCAGTACGAAAAGTAAGATAACAATGATGTTATCTTAATACATCACGAATGTTACACGGAACTGCTCGAGTTTCTAAATGGCACTTAGGCCAAATGCGCAATGTTCATATTCTTCACTCATTCATCCATGATTTGTAGCTTTAGTTTTCACAAAACTAAGCGATGTTCGATTTAAGTGCCACAAAATAGAACCGGAAAGGGGCTTAACTAAGCTTACAACACCAAAGATTTTATTTTTTATAATTTTCCACACAACTTGAGAAAGTATTGTACAAGTTATGCTAAAAACTAGCACAAATACGCCTCGATATTTGAACTGTTAGTCAGCAATATGGTTCAGTGATTGTTTGAATTTGTACAGTAAACAAACTCATGCGTATTGATTATTTCGCCGCCTCATTTTTTCTTGCTTTTCGTGCCTAAAAAGAGCGGTTTTCAGTACACTTAGTACACTCTCGAAATTAAGCAACTGAATTGTTAGTTAGCATTTGGTTCTGCGTTACTACACCTGGTCATCGGCTAGAAGTCTCGCGCCATTTGTTTTTCTTCCAATCAGAAGCAAACCCAATCTGTGACTTGCATGCTCCCGTTTTCCTGCGTTTTGCGCCGGCTGCATGCGTTTTTGCTGAGCGCGTTTTTATTGGTTTCTTTCACTATCTTCATTTCTTGCGATTGACCAAGGTAATAAGCTCGACTCTCGGTTTCACGGTACTTAATTTAAAACCCGCTTTGAATAGTTATTTTTTAAACAAGCCATACCTTGTAATACTTGTTATTTGTTGCATCCTTGAAAAGAGTCAAACACTTTGTGTCCAGTCGCCAATAATGTCTCCTCCTCTGAAAGACACAAAAAAATCAAAACTTTGGCTTGTTTAAACGCGCTCCGGTGGCTGTTGGTTGAGCATCGGGCTGTCATGCGGGAGGTCGCGGGTTCGAACCCCGGCCGGATCAACACTCAGGATCTTAAAATAACTGAGGAGAAAGTGCTGCCTTTGTAATTTTTAAATCTGCAAATGGTTAGACTTTCAAGTCTTCTCGGATAAGGACTATAAACCGTAGGCCCGTCTCACAAATGTCTTCTATGTTCTGTCATAAGTTCTCTGTGGGACGTTAAAGAACCCAAACACTATTCGAGGAGAGTAGGGGATAAAGTCCCCGGTGTTGTGGCTGTCCTGTTCTCTCCAGCAGAAGTGGCCGGCTTGGCGGTGATGTTTTTCTGCTGCGTCTGCCGTTAGTCAAAGGAACGAAAGGTTTCACGAGTTGTGAGGGGTTCTTATATTGTTTGGTAGACCAACCCTATTTGTGGGAGCATAATAACATGAAAAAGAAAACTTTCTGCTAAAGGAAGATTT
>NC_090877.1:105000-107500 GCF_036669935.1 Montipora foliosa
TTCATACTAAGATCATCATCCTGATTTAATGACTTGACATTCTTCTTACTTGGTTCAAGTTATTGTTCCACAGTTGTTCTTGTTCTGTTCCATCGTTTCATTGTGTTTCATTGGCCCTGAAAAGCCCCTATGGGGAGCGGTCAATTAAGTATGTAATGTATTGTATGGTACAGATTAAAATATGGTAAGTCTCACTCCCAGCTAGTCTCCCTCGCAGCCGTTTTTTGGATGTCACGCAACATTCCTAACTCCCAGCAGTCAAGGGGTTAAACTATGATGTAAGTCAAGTAAAACTGCTTTTTACACTGTCAGAAATGTTGCCAACACCCCGAGTCTTTTAATAATAATTATTAAATTAAATTAGAAATTTTCTGATAGATCCTGTCTTGCAACCCCTTGGTCGTAAAATTAGTTTGGACACTGAGGAACCCATGAACCATTCACAAAGAATCGCAGAGATGCAACTTCGTGTAACGATAGTATTGTTTAATGGTGTAATGCACCCAAAGAAGGATTAAGGTAGTTGCATTGCAATAGAAAAAGGACAACTGAAAATCAAACTTCAGAGTTCATTTTTCAAATTATGACTTACACGTACAAGTAACAATCGGTCAAATTTAATGTCACAGGTAGGGAAGGGCACTCTCAAGGAGCGTGCTCTTTTGTGTGACACTGGCACCTCATGTGAGATGGAACTCAACAAAGCTAATCTAAACCAAGCTGTAACTCTTCCCTACCTGCGAGTAAGACTTGTAAATTTTACCCTGGCTAACACCAGACGATTTTACTCTCCAATTGGATGCGCTTTAGGCGTGAATGGATAAATTCAAGACCTTTTGGTATAAAGAAATGTTCACAATGACAAAAAAACATTTATTTTGTTTTTGTGTTGAATTGAAACTTTGTTTAGTGTAATTTGAATCGTCATAGATCTAGTAAAGTTAATGATTGTTTATATTCAATTGTCAATTGGGAGCTTAAGCACGCGATGTTTTGAGGCATGGACGGATATCGGAAGTGATCATTTTTCACGCAAGGACAGACAACTGTGGTCTCTCTCAGATTTTTTAACTAATCGTCTCTAATTGTGAAAAGATACTTAGCAGTGTGAATGTAGTAGTGCCAAGACAAGTTAAAAAGGAAAACAGCTAACATCCAGTTGCCGTCTGTGACTCTGCAATGTCATTGTGTGCTTACATGTAAGCTCCGTAATATGACTGACAGTCAGTCAAGCAGAATGACAGGAACTTGAGTCAAACCTAAAATTCAATATAGTAACTGGGATTTTACAGTATGATTTTTTATGAAGACAAACTTTTGTTTTTGTTAGATGTGAATGCCAGCAGAAGTCAGATTTTCTCCATCACTTAATGTTTTCTCAATGTATTTATCTACAAAAGGTTCATTAAGCATCATCTCTGCAGCATTATTGCACTAGTATTGCTTCTTTGTGACTGTTGTGGGAGTAATAATTGTTTGGGATGCTTGAAATTTCATGTTGCGCGGCCTCAGACAAAAGAATGAAATTTAAAGAATTTCAAACACTTGCTCTTAACTTTAAGAGCCGGCAGAAGTGGCTGTTTGACAAAAATAGATCTGAGACATCATTTCTTTGCTGTTGAAGGAAATCGCAAGGCATCTGCAAGAAAAGGAATCCTTAAAATTGGAGCGTGCAAGGCAACGTCGTATAGAACGACAACAAAAGGAAGAAGCAGAGGGCAAAATGCTGAGTGAAGCTCTTTCAAAGCTAAAAGAAAATGGAAAAAATCGTGTGAAACATTTTGAAGTGGCTGAAATTCAGACAGGTTAGTCAAACTCTTCTAATCAAGAATGAACCCAAACAACCTTCTAATAATACTTCCAAATGTTGTTATCTGGGTAATAAATAATAGTACTTAGTTATAGGTGTTTGCTGGTGTCATTGTTACCCTGTCTAGTTTATGAAATGATGTCATTTTGAGCAGGAGCAAAATAATTCCCGATCAGTGTCTACCGTGAAATTACAGTACTGTGCAACCTCTTTCGAGTCTCGAGTCTCGCGAGGATCGAGGAACGGCAGTCGAGAATCAAGCAGTTCCTGTTGTGATTTAATCGAGGAGTAATGCTTTTGCGAAAGCTGAATTGATTATGAATAACTGACAAGGTTTCCCGTCCGTGATTTTGTGAGAATCAAGTGTCGAGGATCTAGTTTGATTTCGAGTGAATCAAGTCTCGATTCTCGAATTGATTTTTGATCCTCAATTCTCGTGATGATCGAGTCGAGACTGTCAACTTACTTTTGCATGGTTCTGTACTGTAAATTCGAACTGGGATACAGGAGAGGGTCTCTGCAGTAGGGGCAAGACATTGGCAAGACATTGGCAAGACATTGGCAAGGCATTGGCAAGGCATTGGCAAGGCATTGGCACAGCGAGGCTCAGAGTACAGTAGTTTCCATGGTGGCCTTCCCTTCCCCCCCCCCCCCCCCCCCTACACCTTCAATCTTAGACAAAACTCTTGG
>NC_090877.1:115000-152500 GCF_036669935.1 Montipora foliosa
AGAGTAATGACAAGAGAACTCTGCTTGGTACGAGCTTTGTTAATGATGTCAGCCATTTGAGCAGTATGCTCAAAAGTTCCTGAGAGACCAGGTGTAAAACCTTTTTGAATTTCATGTTCAATATAATTATTAGCGGCAAGGAAGTTGAAAATGGCATTACGAAGGCACGAGGTAAAAACCTTTAAGGGCGCAGATTGCAGAGTAATTGGACGAAAGTTGGCAGGGTCATTAACGTTTCCTTTCTTGTGGATGAGGATTGTGCATGCTTTCTTCCATTCGCTTGGGACGGATCCAGTTGACCAAGCCGTACGGATAATTTCAGATAAATAGGTGCGAAGAAACGGACATCTTTTAAAACAAATGATTGATAATTGATCTAAAGGACAAGGAGAACCGGAAGTCTTCATTTTTGTAATCACATTTGATATCTGTTGGTATGTAGGAGGTTCAAGGTTAAAAGGAATAACAGGATCAGATAACGTTGGTATCCAGCTTGGAAGGTTGAAGACTCTGGTCGGATTTAGTGACGATAGAGTTAATAATAATAATAATAATAATAATAATAATAATAATAATAATAATAATAATAATAATAATAGTAATAGTAATAGTAATAGTAATAATAATAGTAATAGTAATAATAATAGTAATAATAATAATAATAACACATTTATTTGCGTGCCATATACACTAACTGACCTATGGCGCTTTACAATTTTACGATTAAAATTAATTGCGTTACAAAAAAGCTTATCTAACAAGATGAGTCTTTACGTTCCTCTTAAAAATAGAGTGCACTACTTTGCATAACGCTGATGGGCAGAGCATTCCATAACTTCGGAGCTGCCACAGAGAATGCTCTGTCACCATACGTCCTTTGATAAGACCTGGGGATGAAAAGGAGCTAGGCATTGGTTTGTGGATCTAAGATTACGACTTGGACTGTAACAATATTATTAGTCATTAATGTACAGAGGTGCTAAGTTATTCAGAGACAAAAAACTAACAACAAAAGCTTTAAAAAATACGTATCTCGACCGGCAACCATTTTGGCGGTCGGTCGGCGGGCGGCACTTGTCCTCGAGAACACCGCTGACATTCGTTGGCAGAATTTCGTTGTTAGCAACAGGCTTGTAGGAACAACCCCTCAAAGACTTTGCGTCAGTTGATTGTTTACATTGCTTCACTCTTTATTGTTTTAGCAGGATGCTGCAGGACTCGCTTGGGTTCCACCGGTCGTCTTCGGCACCACATCATTCTTCGCTGGGGTAATCGCAATGTTGTCACCCGAGACACGAGGAAAGCCGCTTCCAGACTTCGTCGCAAAGGAAAGCGGAGGAGATGGAAAGGGGATTTTGTCGGAGCAAAAGCAAGAATTCGCAGATTACACTTCAACTGTTTAGCTGAGCAATATAAACTGAATGCCGACTTCCTTCTGTTCTTTCGTTCGTGTTGATCAAGGGTGCGTTCCTTTGGGATGATCCGAGAAAGGATCACTTGGATCACGGTGCATCAGAGGTACCGATAAATCCACTCTGGGAAAGGATTTTTCAGTTTCTTTGAAGCAACATGATCCAAGTGATCTTAGATCAGTGATCCTTCTTCGGATCATCGCAAAGGAATGCACCCCAAGGCAGTCCTCAAAACGTACCGTTTTCTTTTCCGTTTTTGCCTCCAGTTTACTCCCTAAAAACGTTGTAAATTCTTTTTAAAAGAACCTCTGTTATGCACTTTGTATAAATATCTTTTTGTGCCCCTACCTTGTTTTGCGCCAATATATGGCGGCAGACGTTTTTCTAGCTGTTTTTCTATTGAAAAGCTTGTGGGGAAAATGGTGAATTCGAAACACTTTATCCGTACCGGACTTCTTATGAACTCTATCCCTGTAACATTGGGTAGATCTCTAGTTTCTGCAATCATGTTGGGGATTATTTCACAATTAGATAATTGGAGCCAACATGTTAGCTTCTTTGTTTGATTGTATCGGATAATATTAAAAACTGAACTACGGATATCAGATTGCCAGCACTTTAAATGGCTCGCCAGACACAGGCTATCAGCTTTTTGTATCTACGGAAACAGTGGATAGCGTTGAACGCGCACGCACTTCGCGCGCGCTGCTTGGCTACTCAAACTCTCGATATCCTTTGCTATTTCTGCTATACCTAATATGGTTAAGGACGGTGCCTACTAATTAAAGATATTTTTGCCCCGTTGTGCGATTATGCAGAAAATGTAGATCTTAACAAGTATTATTGAAATCCAAAAAGAAAATTGGTGGTAACCCACGCATTTTTCAAAGATAAGTCATGAATAATATTTGTAAAAAGCTTTAAAATACAAAGCAATGTATGCCGTTCTTTGTCAAATTGAAGCTTAATTATCTCTCAAAAATGCATGGCTACCCCCAATTTTCGTTTTGGATACCAAGAGTACTTACTAAGAACTACTTTCTCCGGATAGTTTTAAACCGCGCAAAAATATCCCTGTATTAGTAAGAATCACCGATAGGAAATCCGAGTATCTAGAGATGCGCAGAACGTATGCGCAATAACAACAGTAGGCACCGCCCTTAAGGAACGCGTCAGCAATAAAGCGAGCGGAAAACATTTTGCAGCTCTGAGAAAAAACATGGTCGACAAAAGCCGTTTTGGACCGGAATTGACCGAGGCATAAATCGATGCTTTAGTAGACAATACTACTACCGGAACACCATAGAAGGGTTGTTGATCCCGGAATTTTAATAACAAAATTATTCTACTCGGGCTTGCCGGGTATAAAATAATTATAACCAACGAGGCACGTAATCTATCACTTCATATCCAGCGCGCCCTTGTAGAATAATTCTTAAATATTCGCAGATATAGCATTTCTTAATACACTATTTGATATTTCTGTGGGAATAATCATGATTTTGAGTTATTAATGTGTGGTAGCTGAGATTGGAGCATTCATCAATTAATATTCCGGGGCAGTCGTACCTGAAGTCGGGTTCAACTGATATAATATCGTAAAAAGACCTTTTAGGAAGCATGACACACAAAGACCTTTCCGAGAAAAGTCCCAGAAATGGATAATTCTTCGCTGGAGGGTGGGAGCAACTGTTGTTTAAACGTTACGCAACACACTTAATAGTGCTTTCCCTAAAATTTTGAGCTAATTGTCGCTGTGATAGACACTCGCTGGAGTCGCGGTAGATTGTACCGGTAACTGAAAAGAAGAAGCCACACTTGCGTTTCCCGTTCCCTTTTTTGATCAAGTACCCAACATCTTGTACAACGAAAGGCTTCAAATGACATACATCATTATGGGGTGCAAGGATGGCGCAGTGGTCAGAGCACAGGCCTCCCACCAATGTGGGCTGGGTTCATTTCCCAGATTCGATGTCATATGTGGGTTGAGTTTGTTGGTTCTCTACTCTGCACTGAGAGGTTTTTCTCCGGGTACTCTGGTTTTTCCCTCTACTCAAAACCCAACATTTAATTTGGTTTGTGTTAATTGCCGATTTTAGTTTACAGTGTCCCCAATTAATGCTCCAGCGCTAGAAGACTAGACACTTAAAGTTCCTTTCCTTACTATCCACGTTTGCGGCATTCCGTTGGGATGGGGGTGGAAACAAGATTGGAAAAGGGCTCTTCTTTCTCGATCGTGAAATTTTTTTCCCTTTCTCCCTTCGCCACTGGATTGGGTCTGGGTCTCCAAGGATTTACAGCGAACGGCAGGCTGAAGTTTAGGGTTCCACCAAAAATCTGGAAACTTGTACGCTTGATTTCGGCTGCTTTCTTACCTGTTCGCTACACTGATCTAACAGATTCTAAAAAAACGAGGGAAACACCAAATTCTCAAGAAAAGGGAACACCTTTTTTGAAATAAAGAAGCCTGCCGTTTGCTTTGCCCGTAAACGCCAAACAAATTTCTATCGTAAACCATCCATTGCGAATTTTTACGACACTTTCGCCGACTCGACGGAAAGTAAATTTTAATATACCAAGTGAGACCCAAAGCAGGCGGTGTGGTCCAGTGGTTAGGGCGCTTGCCTTGAGATCCGGAGATCCCGGGTTCAAGACCCGCTCTGACCACTCGTCGAATTTGATCCTGGTAGTCCCTGGTTCAACTTCCCAGCTGCACTTGTAAATAGCCAACTGGTTTGCCTCCGGCCAGTTGGGATTCTTAACAGTTGTTGTAGTCGTGTTCTGTTGTTTCGTTGATTGTTTCATTGGCCCTGAAAAGCCCCTATGGGGAGCGGTCAATTAAGTATGTATTATTGTATTGTATTGTATTGTATTGAAGGTCAATGGTGCTTCAAAGCCAATTTGATAAACAAGGGTTCAGGTTTCTTGTTTCTCGGATGGTAATTTTTCATCCGGTTCTGAGTGTAGTCCAGAGAAGATTTCGATAACCGTCACACGACAACAGAGATACGAGTTACTTGAAGACAGGAAAAAGTATATCATTAGCTGCAAACCCGTCAGACCGGAATGCAAAGTTAGATCTTTTGGTTGGCCTTTGCTCACGAGTTCAAAATCCTATAAACACTTTGCTAAATTCCTGGTTTCCCAATTTTTTTCACAACAATTTTCGTCTTTGGGGGAAGAGGTGTGGCGCAGTGAAAGCATTCGCCTTCCTCTAATGTGGCCTGGGATTGAGTCCCGTATTCCTAATAGCACACGTTCGATATGTCAATATTCACTCATGGTAAGCTACGAGGCTTTACGGTTAAATTCCAAGATTGTTTTGTTTAGAACTCCTCCTTGAGACTTGTGAGACAAAGAAAACAGAACCGAGCCGTGAAATTTGACCATAAGGCCTCGTAGACACGCCTTAATATTGATATATTGAACTCGGCCTATTCGCTGCTTCTTCACTCGACTCCGAAAGGATTTGCTCCCGGTATTTCCCTGGTATAATGTTTGATTTACAGTTTCCACAAAGTATTAGAACTCGGCCATATAAACTTGACAGACTTAACTATTAGAGGGTAATGTGAAGTGCTTGTTTTCCACCCATATAGACCATGTGAGCATTAGCCCTACTAATGGAATTGGGTCCACACAATGACAGAGAACAACTCTGATCAGGATCGGGAATTGAACTTACGACTTTCGGGTTAGATCACCGCTGCTCTACCGACTGAGCTACAAGGTCAGACGGGAGCAGGTCGTGGGAATTAAAGATGCCAATGTTACCCCCGGTCAGAGTTTTTCTCTGTCCTCGTATGGGCCTGTTACACAGGTATTCCACGTGTATTTCTACATTGTCCAGTCCTCTGGCGCATTTCTATAGGAAGAAGAGAAGGAGGAGGAGCAGTCGTCACTCAGATGGCTAGTGCGCGACTTTCGATGACTTCAACGTCTGTTTCTACTTTCCTCTGATCGGTGTAGCTATAGCTTTAAATATCCGTAAAACGGAGCACTGACAGAGGGAGGGGGTAAAAGGCACACCGTTGGCTTCCATTGATACCAGTTTGTATTCGTAACTGAATTAGTAGGGCTAACGCTCACATGGTTTATATGAGTAGAAAACTAGCACTTCACACTACCCTCTAATAGTTAAGTCTGTTGAAATATAAGTGCTTCACGGCCAACTTTTGCAAAAACGTAACCCTTCCTTGTACGTATAAACTTGCGACTCTATTGTTTTGTTGTTTTGTCAGAGTAGCCTATGTGCACTTGGGCGATGGTTAACAAACTTTAGCTGGGAGCCTGCCAACTGCGAAGGATAAAACTGAGGCATTATACAACACTCTGATCAAAGCGATCGATACCCCTATGCCCACTCAGAAGGTCAACGTTTGCTCCTTAGATAAGCCCTGGGTGTCGAGCAGAATGAAGGCGTTGGTCTACAGGAGACAATAGGCGTTTAAGACTCATGGCAAAGAGTCAGCCGTGTTTAAGATTTATCGCAAAAGAAACTTAAGTCACTATCGAACAGTTCCAATCTGTATTAAGATTGCAGGATTTTCTCACGTATTCGTATAGCACATGTACAAAGGCGCGTACGAAACCTTGAACACCCTCTAATTTAAATTAAACACCCGAAAAGTTACATGGTTGAAATGTTGCTTTTGAAGTAAAGCAATTTGAAATCATCGCAGGCTTTAAAGTATATTTCACTGAGGAATTTTTTTTTGCTCAAAAGACATTAATGTTTTAGTTCTCTGAACATTTATAAACAACTTAACGAAAGGGCAATTCTTTTTTTTTAAAAAAATAGGCATACCGATGAAAATCAGTAACTTTCGAGCACCTTTTTCAAAAGTCGAGCATTATTTAAGCACTTCTTTGCCATTTTTGAAGCACCATTTTCCAGTTTGCCAGCCCAATCGGGATAGAGCTATCGTCCAATCATTTTTGGGCAAACTTCACAAGGCCAATAAACTAGGAAACACAAGTCACCTTATAGCCTAATTTTTAATGATGGAAAGCTTAACTATCATAGATTTGTGCTATAAAAAAACCACTTTAAATAAGACCTATTAGAAGGGAAATAACGATTTTTCCAAAAGTGTTGAAAATCGCGATTTTTGGCCAAATGGCAAAAACAAACAAACAATGAAATGTGATTTACCACAGGGTAGTTCCCTTGGTCCTCTTTTATTCTTACTTGATATAAACAACATTTCTACTGCTCTGATAAACTGAACTTCAGGATTTTTGCTGATGACACTAATGTCTTTGTTTCATCACCTATTCGACATCTTGAAAAACTAAATAACAGAGAGCTGGCTAAAATTAAAGAATGGTGCGATCTAAACAAGCTCTCTATAAATATTAAGAAAACTAATTACATGATTGTTAAATCCCCTAAAAAGAAATCAGGAAACATAAATGTTAAATTACCAAATAAGGATGAAAACAGTGAAATACGGACATGTAAAAACTAGCGATAAAAAGCTAAACTTCCGATGTTTCGGCGACCTCATGACGCCATTATCAAGGAGTTGGAAATGAACATGCGAGTTCATAACGGCCAACACTACTTTCCATCCCTAAAACTGACATTGGACATTTCGTAACAATTACACGACACATTATGCTATGTTAATATTGACAAGCTTACCGCTCTAAAAACAATGAAAACAAGCAGAATGACAGCTTTAGTTCAACAAGAAATAGCGTTTCTAAGCTATGCTGCACTGATCTACAGTATTTAGGTCTAAAAACCCCGTTGAAGAAGCTTAACTTTCAATTGTTTTGCTAGGTACTATTATGTCAATACTCTAAAAATTTCGACTTTCCGGGAGCTTGTCTCGTTGGTCTAGAGGATATCGGAAACTGCAAGGTGAAGCCATCGATCCGGGTTCAACTCTTTGCCTCGCCTATTTTGAATCTTCTCAGCTTGTTTAAAATCTTTGTTTCGTTGAAGTAAATTTGAAGTCTAAAGTACACTGTACGTCGTATAAGTTGAATAAAAAGGGAAATGTCAGTTTGAGGGATGGAAAGAAGTGATGACCGTTCATAGCAGGTACAGAATACTCCAAATTTGCATAAGTGGAGGAGAGCTAGACAAAGACTTTAGCTCGGATTAAATCTCTGTTTGCACGTTCAGCCGTGGTCGACGTGACAATGGTAGTGGAGAAGTAGACCTTAGACCTTACTCTCGATTTGGGGTGCACAGTTTAGGAGGTGGGTGCCCATCGTGCCCTCAGTTTTAACATGGAGAAAGGATGGAATGCTTCCCTTTTAATACCTTTGTCAACTCAAGAGTTACTGACCAACGTTTGCAATGGTGCGAAGTGGTATGAAATGACGTGACTCGGGTAGTCCTACCATTTTTAAAATTCAAAAAATGTCCACAAGCATATGCATGGGCAAAGTCCCACCTCCCCAGGAGTTTAAAATGCACACAATTAATTGAGAGATCAGGCAACTTTTACCCCACACACCCTTTTACCTTCTAGAAGTTTTAAGAAATCGCCCATTTCATTGAATTATTTTGCATCGGTCCAGTCCCTCTGTGACAAAATATCACAAAATCAACATGTACAACTTTAAAGTAAAGAACTTTCCATTTTTTTGGTTCCAGGCCCTAGCAAGAGTCCATCACCTAAGAGTTAGATTTACCCATATTGTCCTAGTCCTCATCAACGTCAGAAAAGTGTCTGTTTTTGAACCACGTTTTGCGGGAAAATAAACAATAAACAAATTGGATAACTCAATGTTGTGCCTGATTCAAACCCTTTAGGAATAAAGCGTTTTGTTCCAGGAATTTCCGTCTCATTTAAATGTGAACGCTACATTAAAATTTTTGTAATTTCCAAACATTTATACTTCCGTAGGTTGTTTTTTAGCTTATAGACATTTACCTCCCGAAACAATTAATTTGCTTATTTAGCTTTGACCAACCTTACAGAAACACAGAAAATACACATTCCCCGAGACTGTCACTTAATGATATTGTAAATGGAAAGTTGGTATAGCAAGCTTAAGAGTATACATGTCACCTGAGGAACAAACCGCAAAAGCTTGGAGTTATTTTCAAGGGCCAAAATAACAAGACGGCTAGATCCTCAGTTATGGAAACAAACCCTTGATTTCTATCAAGTGATTAGCTAAACCTGGAACAGATGCTTACAAAACAAGGCACAAATGGCACGGACTTGAACAGTATCTTAATACTACTGAAATCTCATGGTACTTTAACTATAATTGGCATGATGTCTTGTGTCTGACAGCTACTGAGGTATCAATGTTTGAATTGTTTTCAATAACTCATATAATCGAAGAAAGGAAAATAACATATCGACGTATCGCAGTCCAAGTAAGTTTTTCACGTTTTGGACATCGTTTCTGAAAAAGAAAAACAAGGAAGAAAGAAACAAGTAGTGGATTAAATGCAAATAACGAATTTCGTTCTGATTGACAAGTAAATAATATAACAATTATCTTAATTCATTCATTTAACTGTTTGTGCTAGAGTTAATAGCAACAATTCCTATTCACTGTTACTTCACTTGACATAAGCAATCGACAATCACCGATCAGTGTCACAGTCACTCCATCATAACACGGGCTCAAACAGCTAGCTATCTGCAGGAAGCTGAAGTAGCTGACTCGGTGAATGCAGACAATATTTAATTTAGGTATTAGCCAAAGCAGTTCCAGTAAAAATATCCACTCTGGCAACCGATTTTAAAGCCATTTCTTTGCAAAGAACGTACCTGCTCCTTTCGACAACTTCCTGGTTAAAAACATGTACAAAGTACAGCGATTCAGTCATTAAAGTTATATTTAAATAGCACTTACCATTCTTTTTGTGTTCGAGCTGCCCAAACTCAAAGGTGACATCATCGCCGATTAGCACAAATGGCGCCCAGTATTTTATGGCCGAATAATTCTTTGTCTCCTGAAGAGATTTCATAGCATGGTGAAGAGCTGTACTTGCACTTTTTCTATCTGCCAAGTGTTGGTAAAAACTCTTCATGAACAAGAAGGTCGCCTCGTCGTCGATTGCCCAGAGTGACACCAGTACAGACCGGGCACCAGCACACAGGAAAGCCCTGGCTATTCCCACAATACCCTCAGATTTTACCTCTCCCCGGCCACTATGACAGCAACTAAGCACAACCAGTCTTGCCTGAAGGTGAACTGCTTGAACATCGCTCAATGATAACATGTAATCTTCCTCTTCGGGGATCTTGGATTTGCGTTCGGGATTTGGGGCCAAAGCAATTTCTCCAGATCTGTCATCCCCATGTGCAGCAATATGGATTAAGGTAACTGACTTCATTCTTCTCAGCACCTCAGCTTTGGTTGCATTTTTTCCTGTAAGAGGCAGGGTCTGCAGAAGTTCTCCAATTATATCCACCTCTTTTTTCGCACACGGCAGCTGTCCATACATGGGTTCACCAGTGCCGTAAGTGACTTCGCTCAAGCACGGATCGCCTACAAGCAGCACTTCATTCTTACTTTGGAAGTTATCAGGTGCCATAGTGATCAATTTTAAAGCAGTCAGCGAGGGAATTACACGGATCCTGACAGAGTCACTCATTGCAGAAAAAGGAGCCAGGCAAAAGTGTCCATCAGGAACAAACACTAAGTCATCGCCCTGGATCAAGTCTGCTATAGGACTGATTAAGACATCATACAAGGGCTGCAAAGAGTGCACAGAGAAGCTCGAAGACTGAAAAGTTTCTTCAACACTTTCCCTACTGCTCGAGAAGTCGCTGCCTTGTCTTTCAAGTGAACGATTCTCGCATCGCAAAACAACCCCTGCATTGATCTGTTTTAGCGTACTTTTCATCAGAGACTTGGCAGTTCCATTTTCGATTTTCTTTTGTCTAAAATTTATCCTGATATCATCTCTTAGCAACCAGAAGCTGATCGTGTTCCCTTCAAGTGCTGTGAAAACAGTTTGTGAAGGTAGATCTTCCATAACCAAAGAGATAGTTACCTTCACCATAGGTTTCTCATCAACGCTGTATTGCATCTTTAAAATGTCTGCCAAAGCCTGTGCTCGTCCTTGCTCAGCAGCATACAAAGCTTCATCAACCTCTCCATTCTTCAAGAGTGCTGTCCACAGAGCGGTGTACGCAAACCCCTTTGTGTCACGAAAGCTTATTTTCCATGCATCCTTTGACTGAAGAAGACGCCTAACTTCATCAAAATAATAAATGCTTAGACGACAGTAATTAAGAGCTTTGCTCAAGGAGCCAAAAAATTCATGAACATGACCAATACGATAACATGCGATTGCCAGCCCTATTGGGTCCTCTGTTTCCTGGCAAATACTAAGATCTTGATAGTGGTACTCTATGGCTTGCTTGAAATTACCAAGACTTTGATAAGCGTTGCCGAGATTTCCATAGGCCGCTCCTTCTCCGGCCCTGTCCCCTACCTCTTTTGCAATACTAAGACGTTGATGGTGATACTCTATGGCTTGCTTGAAATTACCAAGACTTTGATAAGCGTTGCCGAGATTTCCATAGGCCGCTCCTTCTGTGGCCCTGTCCCCTACCTCTTTTACAATACTAAGATGTTGATGGTGATACTCTATGGCTTGCTTGAAATTACCAAGACTTCGATGAGCGTTGCCGAGATTTCCATAGGCCTCTCCTTCTCCGGCCCTGTTCCCTACCTCTTTCGCAATACTAAGATCTTGATGGTGATACTCTATGGCTTGCTTGAAATTACCAAGACTTTGATAAGCGTTGCCGAGATTTCCATAGGCCCCTCCTTCTCCGGCCCTGTCCCCTACCTCTTTTGCAATACTAAGAAGTTGATGGTGATACTCTATGGCTTGCTTGAAATTACCAAGACTGTTATAAGCGTTGCCGAGATTTCCATATGTTCTTTCTTCTCCGGCCCTGTCCCCTACCTCTTTTGCAATACTAAGACGTTGATGGTGATACTCTATGGCTTGCTTGAAATTACCAAGACTTTGATAAGCGTTGCCGAGATTTCCATAGGCCCCTCCTTCTCCGGCCCTGTCCCCTACCTCTTTTGCAATGCTAAGATCTTGATGGTGATACTCTATGGCTTGCTTGAAATTACCAAGACTGTCATAAGCGTTGCCGAGATTTCCATAGGCTCTTCCTTCTCCGGCCCTGTCCCCTACCTCTTTTGCAATACTAAGATGTTGATGGTGATACTCTAGGGCTTGCTTGAAATTACCAAGACTGTCATAAGCGTTGCCAAGATTTCCATAGGCCGCTTCTTCTCCGGCCCTGAAACCCACTTCCTTAAAAATGGCTAATGCTTCTCTGTAATTTGTTATGGCCTGATTAAAGTCAGCTGTGCCCTGATAGTATCTACCAAGATTGAAATAAGCCAAACCCTTGCCTTGTCTGTCTCCCTCCTTTCTTGCAACGCTAAGCTCTTGCATATGCTGCTCCAAAAGGTCCAACTTTTTATCCACCATTGCTGATAATTAAAACCAGGAAGTTTTTCTCAGAAATCTGGGGTGTACCTAGAAGATAAATGAACGAAAAGACAATAGGTTCAATGCTCTGAGTACAGGATGCTAAACCGGCACAGCAAGGTTAATTGAACAGTGAAGGAATAACTATCTTAAGGTAGTATTTTGAAAGACATATGCCTTTGTTCATCAGGGTTTCCCAAGGAATGATTTCGGCTAATGGAGACAGTTGTTACAGAATAAATACTTGGGCATTTAACAGACTAAGAGCGTTTTATACAATAATAATCACCGAACATTAAAAATAGAAATTCTATTATGTAAACGAGGGAAAAACAGCCTATAGAAAAGCGATGGCATCTCATTTCATCTTTCTTATCGAAAGCTAATTAAAAGTTCCTAACAGGAGGGGATGCCATCAAGAGTGTAATATTTAATTTTCTGAAATTGACGTCAAACTCATAATTTTTTATTTCATGTCTAAATCTATCCAATGTCGGAATTGCTTGTTTTTTCGTCACAATTTTTTTTGTCTGGATACCTGGTTACTCCATGCATTTTGATCCAGGGACTTTGAATGAGCTAATTGAACTGCTCACACGTTTCCATTGAGAAAGGCTGCCAGTCAATACAGAATTGGCCATTTTTATACTAGAGATGCATAATCCGGTTATTCAAATTATGCCTTTCCCTCTCTTTCTCCATACGCCAAAATCATTGGTTGGGAAACCCTGATGAAGAAAGGCATTTCGAAAATTGGCTTAAAATAGTTATTCCCTCTCACTGCTCAATTAATCTTGCTGTGCCAGTTTAGCATCCTGTAGTCCGGACATTGAAACTATTGTGTTTTCGTATTTCTCGGCGTTGTTTAAAAAAGTAGGTACGCAATGCGTACATGTGGGTAGCCACTTAGACACCGTACTACCAATGGAGTCTTAATAACCCTTTCACTCCCAATAGTGCCACTTATAGATTTTACTCTGTTTAACGCCAGACAATTTTACTCGTCAATGGGGAACCCCACGGGGCTGAAAGGGTTAAGTATGCTGTTCGTTTTCATTTGGGTTCTAACCATTTACTATACTAGCTCTCTACCAACTTTATTGGCTTCCCATTGCCTATCGAATCAGGTTTAAGATTTGGGTACAGCGATTTGCCCACGGCATCTCGATCCGATTTGGAGAGGTAATAACAAAAATTGTGCCTGCCCACATGAATGGGCATCACACATGGCAGTGAAAGGGGAGCACGGATTAACCCTTAACACCAGCTAAATCCAAACTGGAATCCAAATTTCAAACTGGAATGTTTGATTCAGTACAGTTTTAACCAATAGGAATCAAATATCAAGTGGTGGCTTATCAGTACTGAATCAGTTGACTGTTTCATACCCTCTCCACCAATCGTAATTCTTGTGATGACAACAAGTTGTCTGGCTCAAATCAAACCACAACTGAAGCAGTTTTGTCCGAGCCAATGAAAAGCAACCACGTTCCAGGGTTCTCCTTATTAGGCGGTAACCGGTAAAATCTACTGCTTGTAAAGCACTTATTACCGCCTGCAAACGCTCAGAAGTCGCTTATCCGTTGCAGAACGTCCAACATTAACTAAATGCTTTACCGATTTGAAAAGGCTCCAACCAGTTGTGCTGAAAACTAGGGAGAGCCCTGTGTTCGTGCCAATTTTTTTACACATTATTTATTCTTTAATTTCTTTATGAACATAAAGCAATCTTTGACTCACCGTCAATATTGAAACTGTTTGTGACCTTCAAGCAGACAATTTTCATACCGACTGCTAAATCACTGTTTAATTTATGGGAGCAAAAATGACTTGCAATACGGACTTGTTCCTTACCAGCCAAAACGCAGTCAAGGCATGCTATTTTTTGAGAAAGCCGCATTACTTATAATTTTTACACACGCGCACGGATAATTAAAGAAAAAACAGCAATTACATGTACTTACTTCGCCCGTTGTGGATGAATTTTGGCATTTGCAGGCAGATCTGGATTTGATCCCAATCAAACAAACACTTATTAAGCCCTTAATGTACGAGCTCTTGCGATGAATTGCACGCCCCTTAGAACCTTTGTAATAAGAAACATCGACTGCTTTTCTTGGCATGTCTTAGTCAAATTTTTTTTACATTCTGTAAATAATCATTTGCCTTGGAAGCCTTGCTTTAGCGGGGAACAGTCACACAACCCGACTTATTCAGTTGACCCGGAGAACAGCAAAAGTTACTGCGAGTGCGAGGAAAATCGTAGGGATGGTCTTCCGCTATTATCTGGCGCTATTCATGTCAATAACTGATTCAGTTGTAAATTAATGGTAACTGGCTGATTCAGTTGGATCTTCTAACTCGAGGGCAGAGAAATGAAAAGGTGTCCATTGCCGGCTTGTCCGATTTGCTGAGAGCATTGTTCTATAAACCTTATTAACAGAAATTTCTTTTTCACCTTGTTGCTCTCGTTCCCTACTAAAGTGAATCAGTTGACTGATTTCGTACAGTTAGTCACGGTAACTGAGACGCCGATTTATACCCAGAGAGCCTTCCAACTGATTCATTCACCCGGCCGGACTTATTCAGGAAAAACAAGTGCCCCTATGTTTCAGTCCGTAAAAAACAGCAAAAAAGAGGATCTAAATAATTATGTTCAGTGAAAACCGGCCGAATTGTTGCCCATGAAAACCTGCACGTTTCTGAAATGACAATTGGAAAACAAACTGTTCAATAATACCCAAGGAAAAATTCGGAAATTTATCTGCCATTTCTGCGGATGATGGCGTGAGCTTTCGTTTGTTCCGTGCTTTGTACTCTCATAAAGCACAGTGTTTAAACCAATAAGAGCAGGCGTTATATAGAAACTTTATTATAGTATATAATTTTATACTAGTATTATGTATAATTTATATAATATTATTACATAAATATCATAGTAATAAATATAATAAGTAAAATAAGAAATACATGCACCCTCACAGCCGTACAGCCACCTTGTGCAATTTTTTGTTTTTTCTTGAAAAAATATTTTAATCACATTTTCTGAATGAAACTTGCACCTAGATTAAGAATAAATTTCGCTCTCTCTCTCTGAACTTTAACGAACAAGAAATCCTTTCCAACCTACAAGACATACACGGTGTGGTGGTTTGCGGGTTTTAGAGTATTATATTGACCACAAGCATGCTAATTCCGTTGTATGTGTCGAAAACACTGATGTATAACCTATCCAGAAACTAGCGTGTCCGTGTCAAGGTGGCTCAAACCAGCTTCAACCATTTTTGAGGGAATGTCTCATTAGACGGACCAACTCTATAACGCTGTTTCACTTAACGGCAATGTTATGGTACCACATGAAACCCTGCCGATAATCGTTAAACAAGATGCACATGTTACTGTGACGTAATAAATTACCATGGCAACAGAAGAACCATCTAAAAGCGCCCTATATTTTGTGTTAAAGCACTTCGTATCTCAAAAACGAACTAAAGTGTCCCCCATTTTTTATTGCTGAAAAGCGATTAGCAGGCTAAGATGAAACTCTGTGCAAAGTTAAAAAAAAATCTGGAGCAGATTCAGAACCACATTAAAATTTTCCAATTGTCAAGGTGGCTATGAATCTGCTGCAAAGAATTTTTTTAAACTTTGTAATGAGTTTTGTCTTAGCATGCCAATTACTCTCCAGCAATAAAAAATGGGAGTCACCCAGTTCGTTTTTGAGATATTCGCGTTTAAAGATAAAATATAGCGTGTTTTTCAGTGGCTATCTTGTTTTCATGGTAACTTCGCCACTGTGCTACAACTTCGGTTATAAATAGTTGAAATTTCGCTAGAACAGCAAGTCAAGCGCAAGTCAAGCTTTTAAAACTGAGCAAAGGTTAATTCGCGCTCCCCTTTCACTGCCATGTGTGATGCCCATTCATGTGGGCAGGCGTAATTTTTCTTATTACATCTCAATCGGATTTCAAATCGATCACAATGCCGTGGGCATATCGTCGTACCCAAAAATTATATCATCTATTTAAAAAACACCTTTTAAAAGCAATTAATAAGAAAATAATAACCGTTAGTTTCACGGGCAGTGATACAATCTGGCTGCACTGATCAATGTACTCGCTTCGGGGACAACTGGAAAAGTGAGTGCTCGCAGTCTCGTACAACGATACATGATTACATGGTCTTACATATCTTGCTTACTCGATTTTCGCAATTGGAGCGATTGCTGAATACTCGTCCACAAAGGAGCATTTACGTTCGCGACGCTAGCCGCAGTACCGAACTGAACGAAAGTGGTTTTTGCGCAGTTTGTGTCAGATAGAGTGAATTCAGTAGAATGGCTGGTGCTGCAGTGCCTTAGTCGACTTACGGTTAAATTGAGCTGAGTAGAGTGGCTAGTGCCGCAGTGCTTACCTCATGGATTAACGAATGAGGTATATCCAACAACACGACTGCGGCGGCACTGTGGCAGCAGTGTTTTTAGGGTCCATTTCTTGTGGCCGGGTTTTGACATTAAGTCTGTAATAGGTAGATTTCACAAAGAGATTTTCTGCTCAATCAAATTTAAGTGATTTAATTTAAAGCTCACGCGCACGTGCGAACAAAAGCCCAGCCTCTGTATCCAGAGAAGAATCCAACACTTTATAACTTCTCATGTGTGCCTTGATGTCCTTATCACATTTTGCTATTATTACGCATTGAACGTTTGCTGGATTGTCAGAACTTGGGCCACAAATTCCCCTAACAAACTCAGAATAGAACCGCATGCAGTCATAATGGTCTGAGTGCTTTGTCCTTATCTCTTGTGTGACAGCTCTGATAACACAATCACGGCACAACTCACGAAAGTCATGAAGCGTTCGACTGGTTCAATAATTGTTTGAGGGCTTCGAGGAAAATCCAAGAAGCGTATGCTTACATAAAGGGGGATACCTTTCTTTGTTTGTTTTGCAGGTATGTTCACAAAGAGAATTAAGGAAACTTGTTTGCGCAAAAATATGGAATGGAATGAATCTTGCTGGTATGCAAATTTTTAGGTCAGTTATTATAATTACCGGATATGTCACTCTTAAACCAAGACAGTTAAATTTCAATGACACGTTCCCCTTGACCTACAGTAGTTCCAGTCAATTCACGTTGTATTGTGTCAGTAAACCTAGAATCTCGAATTGTTTAGTGAATAAATCGAGATTAGCGTGTGTGGTTTCAATATACCTTGCCTCTGCTTTGGTGGTCAAAGGTCGACTTTTGTTGACAAACAGCATGTTGAAATTGGGCCTCAAAAAACCTCTGTTTCATTTACCCAAAAATTTTATTGAATTTAATTGCAGCGGAAACATTGCTTATTCCGGTGATTATAGTCTCGTTTGAGAAAGCCATGTACCAAGATGCTTTTTGATGGTCGAATTTCGCACCGACCCCTTGCAAAATGAATTTCAAGCTTTCTGTTAAGTTCTGGAAATTTCTGGAAATTTCTAAAATGTGACAGCTTTATTCCAGAGTCAAATTCCAGCTTTTATTCCAGAAATTGTTGTCCAGTTTTTGCAAGTTTTGGGTTCTTTCAAAAGCTGGAAATAGCTTGAATTTGATACATCTATCAGGTGCTGCCAGAAAATGACAGTTTCTTCCAGTCTTCATTTCTTGCAGGAAACTGGAAATAAACTAGCAATAGTCTACAGCTTGTTAACAATTTTAACATTTCTCAAATGAAACAAATTTTTAGTTTATTACAGTTTGTATTCTATAAATTCAACTCTTTTCAGATAAAAACTTAAAGAAATGTTTAGCATGCAGTTTCGTATTATGTATAAAATTTAAGAAGTAAGAAAATTCCATGGTAGAACCAGACATATGTAAACGCTATGTAAAGTTTATCATATAACTATGTTGAGCTATATAAAGGCTATTTACTGCTCCTTACTTGCTATGTAATAACTATGTAACTTGCTACATTACATAGTTGCGTCTGTGTAAAGCACATGCCATTACTATTGCAATACCATTTAAAGGTCACATAGCTCTCTGAAATAGCTTATGAATGTGAATGTGATATCTTTCGAGTTAATACATTTACTTAGCTTACGCAATGTCCTTTAAAGGCTCCAAACTTTGAACATAAAAGCACTCTGTACATGGAGAAATGAAAAAGAAAGCTTTTATTCCGATGTATTCAATAGGTTGTGAGAAAAACCAATCAACGGATTACCTTGTTTGATGCTCTCTGAGTCTCATAATCGGCCTTATTCCAAAAGGAACATGATGCATTACTCTCGAAAATTACACACTCCAAGTCAGCACTTAATCCTTTCAATGAACTCCAGTATCTTTCGAATCTTGCTCCGTAGAAAGATTGTCATCCTCCGCCATCTTGGATAACACGTGAGAGACAGGATCGGGAACTAGTGCATCCTTTTCGTTTTGGTCAGCAGTCAGCAGCATGGCGCTTATACATAGGGCGTCCATAGGGCGGTGAAACGGGCATTCCGCTCTTGGTCCAATGTGCGAAGCGGAGAAGGACTGGCACGAGCGCTCCTTCCACGTTTCCGGTGCAATGGCTGCCAAAAATATCCTCTTGACGAACCAGAAATCAAGTTTTCTTTCTTTATTTTTGGGCCACCATTAGTGTATTATTTAAAGGCCTTTTTGATATTTTTGACCCAAAACTCAATACTATTTTCTCTGTCAAGTATTTTCGTCGGAAGCTGCTTAAATTTGACTGAAGTAAGACAGTGTCGAATGCAGGTATGTCCCGCTTACCGTGACCAAGGGTAACCGGTCGTTTCGCCAACGTGTCAGCTCACCAACGACCTGTTCGCCAACGTATGAAGTCTATTTGCCAACGTCTAATAATGTCAGTTCGCCAACGCTTATATGTCAGTTCGCCAACGTCCAAAATACTTTCTGAAATAGATCTGAATTTTATTTACAAATCACCAAAAGAAGATAATGTGACCTTTGATCCAAGATGAATTGTTTGATTCGGCTTGAAAATGTTCGTTTCACTCTCCCCAATCTCTCTCTCCCTCTCTGTCTCCCACGCCATCCACGGCTTTATTTGTGAACATAAACCGGCTGTAAAACCTTTTTATTAAACATTTGCGTAGTTAAAGAGCCATCGAGTTGAAATATGTTTGTTTGATTACGCGCTTAGAAACGTTCACTTGTTTCCTGCAAATTTCGCCTACGTGTTTGTTCTACTCTCGCAGAGGGTTTTTGCATTGTTTGAAACACTGATTAAATATTTGCGGCAAAACGTTTTCCTTCCCCCACTCAACTATTAAATGTTCCCCCTACAGCCTGCTTCTCTACCGGTCTCTTTTCTCTCTGTTACGGGACGAATTAGAAACGCGATAAAAACAACGTGAGCTCATTAACTTCACTTGTGCGGCATGTTGCAAAGGAGGTGAGAACTTTTTCATCTTAAATAGCATATTGTTTAAACTTTTAATAATATGTAACTACAAGAAAGAACAGATAACACCAACAATACCTGCCAATCAAATTCCTGCGATTTTGATCCGGCTTAATCAGGCATTGCTGTATAAAAGGGCTGTGATTTTCTGTTCAATTCAACCCACTCATCTTATCGAAGTATTTTCGCTGATCAAATATGTTTACGAGAGTCACTAGAGATGGAAAGCTATTATTGTATCTATTGCAATGAGGAAGTAACAGCGAGACTGGAAGTGCTCCTCTGCGATGGCTGCGACAAATGACAACATTGACGTTGCAACACGGGAATTTCGAGACAGCAGTATAGAGATGCTGTCAAGACCGGATTAGAGGTGGTTTGGCGATGCCTATATTGCAGTGAGATCACTGATCCAATTGGGGACAGTAGCAGAATCGAGGAAGAGATGGATGCCTTTGACATTCCGCCATCTTTTGGTATGCTTGTTTTCTCACAATACTAAAACGACAATAGGTGATGGAATGTTCTTAAACAAAGAGCTTTCCGTGAATGGAATCAGTCTGCGAGGAATCTGTGTGTTGAGACTAGAATTGCTGCTTGATGAAAGGCATCTCATAGACGAGACAGTCAAATTTTCCTTCCTTTTTTTTAGGTCATGTTAGATGAACTGACTGCTGCACCTTGTCCAGCCCTCCCTAAGCCTGCGCATGTGGCTAGAGCTGCCAACCGACTCCGGCAGAAACTCAGACCCGAGCAACCGAAAGATCTGGACTTCGAACTGGTCGAGGAATGTCTCCCTCCCGGTTTCTTCCAAGCCGACCTGACAGTTAAGCAGAAAGGCATCTGATCTTCGCCAGACAGGAGCAGCTAAATACCCTGGCCAAGGCTAAATCCTGGTACATGGACGGAACCTTCAAGCTTGTGCGACACCCATTCAAGCAGCTACTGACGGTGAATGCTCTCATCCGATCCAGGGAATATGCAAAGCAAGTCCCACTTGTGTTTGTCCTGATGGCCAACAAGAAAGAAAAAGACTACAAGAAGGTATTAATCACTGTTTAGTCATAAATTAATAAAACTGAGAAAACATTATGCAGTCTATTGAGCATTAAAGTAAAGATAAAGACAACACAATATTCGGAATCGAACTGGGAAAACAGTTTCCAAGTATTATAGTAAGGAATCGAACTCGAAAACGTTATGCATATGCAGCTTCCAAGTATTAGTAAAACTATCTAAACCTCTTTCTACTAATCAATATCCTAGCATTTGTGTCCGATGAAAAACTGAAGCAGTATCGAAACAGGCGAGGCTATTCGACAGCTGGGAGAAGTACGAAAGGAAAGAGAAGACCGCCGCACAGTTGCTGAAAACGTGCTCACACCTCAACGGCCCCACTCGTGGAAACTGAAGAAGTCAGTAAAAATCACAACCAAAAAACGGCTCCTTTAGGAGCCACCAAGTTTGCAAAAGAATATGACCAGCAATAAACATCAATAAAGAAAACTAATAAAATTTGAGGTGGGATTGGGGCGCATTGAAAGGTTCAATAACAAATATGGCGGTTCACATCAACAATCCCTCTCATGAAGTGAATTGCAAGTTATCTAATTGACAATTATTTTCAAAGAAAAAGGTGTTTTTGGACGTTGGCGAACCGACTTCATACGCTGGCGAAACGACCGGTATTCTGACCAAGCCGTGTTCCGCTGCTTCTTTTAGGAGTACTCCACATTACTCCACTCTAAATTTTACATATGTTTAAGATCGAGTGGTCTGGGTTCGGGGCCTGGCCGGGGACGTTGTGTTGTGTTCTTGGGCAAGACACTTTACTCTCACGGTGCCTCTCTCCACCCAGGTGTATAAATGGGTACCGGCGTAATGCTGGGGGTAACCCTGCAATGGACTAGCATCCCATCCAGGGGGGAGTATAAATACTCCTAGTCGCTTCATGCTACAGAAATCGGAGATAAGCGCCGGCCTGATGAGCCTTCTGGCTCGTAAGCAGAGACTTTACCTTAAGATCGATAGCTTTACATAACATAGTAAAAAACCAGGTGGATATATTTGGATATAGCAGCGTTTCAGAACTTCAAACTTGCTCACTTAAAATCCCTCGCGACGAATCGGATTCCCCGCCGCAGTCAATTTTACCAACAATATTTTAAAACTATTTGCAAGATCTCACCCGCTTGGGAAAATCAACAAACAACAAATACGGTTTAATCAGGGCGCTTGTAATTCCATCTTGATAATTTAAATAAAATACGAGTAAAGCTTGCTGTTAATACTCTGTCCGAAAAAGTTTGCAAAGACATGGCTTTGCATGAAAACAGCACAGAAAAGATACAAGAACTTATGAAAATGTGAAATGCTTTGGAATGTCTTCAAAGATAACAGTCCACTGCAGTCAATAACAGATCAACGTGTTACCAACTTAAACCAACTACTTAATTACTTTAAAGCCTGGAAACAAACATTCCACACAAGGACAGATGTCTAAGAACACTTCATAACATGGCAAACAATGTTTGATCTCGAGGTAATATATAGACTAAACTTACAATGGATCACAGCAAAACAATGCAAAACTGATAAGTTATTGTAAATACCATGTCCTTGCCCCCTTAGGTATGACTATGCAAAAAAGCCATACTATTCCATGGCAACTCCTTCATATTTTGTACCATCTGAGGACAAAGCAATGATTCCAGTTGCTTGTAGAATAATTATCCTCCCCTGAAGAAAAGCAATTTGTAGCCTATCACTACTGCTACGTTTTAAGACTCCCCATCCTCTCCCAAACCCCATATTGTTTCCTTTGCCTTTGTGCAGTTTGGCCCCAACAAATAAGCTAACCTGTGGCTGATCAATATGATCACATTTTGTTCCACAGTGTGAAACATAAATAAAATAATTAAGAGCATGGCCCCTGGAACATACCTTAAAAAATAACAATGACTGTATTTATTGTTAGGCTTGACTAGCAACACCACACAGAGAACTTAAAAAATATAGCATAACTATTTCACACTCAAGGATTACAGGCATCTATTTTTGGGGGTCTGAGGGCTTATTTAAAGAAAAGAAGAAAAAAGGTGTCCGATCTAGCCCTTTTACTCAATCAAATAGTACATATCAATACAGTAACTCTCTGTTTCATATTGTTTTCAAGGTGTCAGTAAAAGGCCTTAAAGGACTTCTAGATCTGCATCTAGTGAGTACATATTCCAGCACTCGGCAAGGTCCCTTTTTGACTTGTGGCTGTTTCTGCTTAGGTGGCCTCATACACCACCAGCCTTTTTGGAGATATCAACGCCAAGCCGGCCACGTCTGCTGAATAATTTTTATGGTCAAATATTTGTTAATCCCTCCTACGTGATTCAGTTTTTCATACATGTACTATCTGGCTGTTTCTGTGATTAAAGTTTTTAATTTCACACAGAATTTGTTTCATTTGTTAGCCTTATTTTGGGGTTGAGAGTTTGCTTTGTAAATTTCTCCCCCTCATTCAGACGAACCCTAACTTTTGTGTATCATGTTTTCTCAACTCAGCCACCATTCACACACAATATTCCCCTCAAACTACCTGCTAATTAGTGAATGTTTTAGTTAGTGGAGAGAAACCCCTTCGTGTAAGGAGGATTCTTCTATCAACACCAATTAAGAAAGCTACAAAGGTTGCTAGGTTAACTGCTCCTTCATGTATTACTATTAAATAACCAATCTTAATTTCACTTGGACAGTTCATCTTTAATTTAATATGGCTCCTTCGTGGGGCACCAGACACAAATGGTAACATAATTATTGTTTAACTACTGTTTGCAAGACGTTATGTTTTGGTGTGACATTGTTTCTTGTCGCCTGTTTCCATTATTTTATGTCAGCTGTATTTCGTACACGAAGTAAATGTTTTTGCCATACATTCCGACTCCCCTCAGAGGGTTTTTGATTCAAATGCTTAACCACTCTGCAAAATTCCAGTCTTAATGATTGAGTTATAGAGACTATAATCCAAAAAAATACATTTATCACTCTTTTGTAAAGGTCATTCAAAAAATGAGGGCGCTAGCATTTATGACTTTGTAGTATCTTGTCTCATACTTCCAGTTTAATTTTTTTTTTTTGATTTTGCAAATTAGAAGATTGTAGGACTTATTTTCAGATAATTAATGGTAAGAGGTAACAATATTTATAGTCCAGGAGCTGAGACCTGAAAAAAGGGGTTTCGCTCTCCCATCACCACAGAAAAGGTCTGATAACGGATTTTGATAGAACAACACCTCCTGAATAACGCCAGGTAGTTCGTAGGGTCGATTTGTGGTATAGGTTTTGAGTTAAGGGGGTGTTTTCTGACGTCACTGTAAATCTCACATGAAAGCGAGGGTAACAAGCGGATGGGCAATTTCTGACGATTTTTTTACTAAAAGTGTCCCGGCATGACTCTAAAGTTTGTGTTAACGTTATCTGAGGATACAAGAAATACCGCTGTGGTGATAACTTAGGTCACATGACCTACCACATGACACAAGACAAATAAAACAGGCGTTGTATTACTGGTAGACAGTTCTCTTTACTTTTTTCTTGGTACGGCACACTTTACAGAGTGTTAAGGTCATTAAATTCAAATTCCCCTGCAACTTAATGTACCTTTTGGGCAAGAAAAAACTTCATTTCTCCTTACTACGCTTCCTGCTTAGATTTTGGGTTCCGCGAGACACCACAGGCATCCCGGTCAATTGTAGGTAAGTAAGTAATTAAGTGATTAAGTAATTAAAGACTGCAAAGACTTAATTAATGCTGCAAGATTGAATGCATCAGACAGAACCCTAGAAATTGTCTGGTATTAACCCAGGCTTTTGAATTATGCCTTGAAAGAGGGAAAAAACTGGCAAACAAACCGTTTCTGGTGAGCCAAAATTTCAATGTACGTATTTCACTTTTGTTTTTGCTGCCATTTCTCCTTTTCAATAAACGCGGTTAAATAGTGTATTTTTTCATTTTAAAGGAAAAAAATGTGCTTATCCGCAACGACAATTTTAAAATTGGCTTTTAAACCGCAAGAAATATTCTCTTTTGATAAAACCATACTTAAGAGCCTCGATTCCATGTATTGTGATGAAATCGAGGCTGACGAAATCCAATATGGCCGCGCCCATGCCTTGATGTGGTCTGTAAGTATCTGGAAAGTTTATTCATATATTTCTTCTTTTGTATCTCAAACAAGCAATTTCTATCTTGGTAAAGCCACTGATAAGCTAATTTTGCCGGCAGTATTCTAATAATTTTCCATTTTTTGTACCGAAATGATATTTTTTCTCGTCACTTTTTTTGACAAAACCAGACTTCTTTATTATTATAACTGGAGTATGTTATGGTTTAAAGCATTTTGAAACATATCGTTAAGGTAATAAGTATGAATACCGTGGAATGCTGTTTGCTAATTAGCAAGATATTATAGCGATGGTAATTTTTAAGAAAAATTGCACCGTGTAATTCTTTTAGTTTAGTATTCAGAGTATTCTACGGTTCTTTGGTTGCTTAAACTTGTTAGAAAGGGCAAAAGACATTCTCATTGCGTTGTTAACAGTGTAGGATGTGACCAATCTCTGAGAAATATAAGACCGGTAGGAGTTCGAGTCATTTGTTGTTGGAATGAGCATAGTTCGAGTGCTAAAAAAGCAAATGAAGTAAACCCTTGCAAATACATGTTTAATTTTTGCTTTTCATGTTAGCTCATATGGCTAGTCAAAGAGAGGATAACGAGGATTTCCTGCCGGGAATAAAACGAAAAAGGATAGAAGAGAAATCACCATCACAGAAATGTATTATCTGCCAGGACATTCATGGTGAGAATCTCAGGAAAGGCAAGGCTATCGAAACTTTCGTTAGTGCTGCAAAGCGCCGTAGGGATGAAGTTTATAGTAGGCTTTCAGGAGAGGTAGATGATCTTGCCAAACGAGATGTATACTGGCACTCGTCTTGTTACTCTAGCTACACAAGCGAGCAAAATATCCGCTACGCTACTGCAGCTCAACATCATACTGATGAAGAGGTCTCAGGCAGCAAAGGAAAGGAAGTTCAATCAAGAACATCCCGTTCAAGTGTTAACCCTACTGACTGGTCAAAATGTTTGTTTTGTCGTAATAAGACACACAAAAAAGTGGCAGCGATGTACAATGTCTGCACTTTTGAAGCCAGTGAAAGAATCAGGAAAGCCGCCGAGGTAAAAGGCGATGAGCGAATGTTGCATTGTCTCCTTAGTGTAAATAACGATTTAATTGCCGCCGAAGCCAAATATCACAAAGATTGTCTTTCCTCTTACGTGAGCAAATCCAACTTAAAGCATCAAGGGTTTGATGATGGCGTGTCTGTGCATGAAGCCGCTTTCAAAGAGCTTGCACAAAGTATTGGTCACTGCATCCTTGAAGAAGGTAAAGCATACGACATGTCAAGTCTTTTGCTAAAGTATCAAGATATCTTGAAAGAACGTGGAGTTGATGGTGCAAGCTACACTAAGCATCGCTTGAAAGAACGCTTGAAGAGATACTTCGGGTGTGACATTGAATTTTTCCAACAAGCCAACAAGTGCAAATCAGAAATTGTCTACTCTAGTGCTTTGTCTATTCATGATCTTATAAACGAAGCAGCAGCGAGCAAGATGAAGACCACAGCCTCTAATTCTGGGAATTACGAATCAGCTGACTACCAGCAGATAAGGAGTGTTGCAGGCCGCATAAGAGAGGAGATCAGGAAGAGCAATGGAATCAAATTGCGTCCACTTGATGTCAAGGAAATATCCTTGGAGACCGCAAGGAAAATTGTCCCCCCCATTCTGTACATGCTGTTACGTGAGACCATCTGTCCGAGTGAGATAAAAGAGCCTGAGATTTCAACTGCGTGTAAAAGAACTGAAGATGAGCGCAAAGTGTTAACTATCTCGCAAGACATTATCCACTCAGCTTCAAACGCTAGAGTGAAACTTCCCAAGCAAATAGGTCTGGCCATGGCTGTACACCACCTCACGGGCTCAAAGGTGTTGATTACCCTGCTAAATCGCATGGGACATTGCTCGTCCTACAGTGAAGTACAAGAAGTTGATACCAGTCTGGCAATGGAAGTGACTGCCATGGCAGAGCAATTTGGAACAGTCGTGCCATCTAATATTTCGCCAGGTCCGTTTATTCAGTTTGCGGCTGATAACAATGACTTAAAGGAGGAAACATTGGATGGGAAAAACACCACACACGCAACAACCGTGGTTGTTTATCAACGAAAGCAATTTGGCCCAGAACTCCCACCCACGGCACGAGCTGATCACACAATGCGCAGAAGATCCCTAGAGGCCGCTAATACCCTGTACGACATCCGCGAATGCTGCATGCACGGCAGAAGACCTCTACTTACTGAATACAAAGGGAACATTCAAACGGAGTGGTTTTCCAGTATAAGTAACGAGTTGTCCAACGCAACTGGTAGGGATAATATTTGGGCCCTACTTCGCATTGATCCCTCTCGCGTACTTGATACAACAGTTGTAGCGGGAGCGACAAGCCAGCTTGTTCCGAGCTGGAGTGGATTTAACGCATTGTTATTTCCTGATATCCCACGTGTTACCAACATTGGCTATTGTCCGTTACTCGATGCTTCATCTACTGAATTCAGCACAGTGTATACCGTTATGAAGCATGCACAGCAGATTAGCTTGAGTGTTGGACAGTTGGAGTCAGTGATTACGTTCGACTTAGCTATCTATGTTAGGGCGAAACAGATACAGCTTAAGTTTCCCAACGAGTTTTCCGACACCATTCTTCGTCTTGGTGGTTTCCACATTGCGCTGAACTTTCTTTCCATCATTGGAAAGAAGTATCAAGGTTCTGGTCTGGATGATCTGTTAATAGAATCTGGAGTGTATGCCGCCGGGACCACATCTGCACTGTTGGCTGGTCAATCTTACAACCGCGGAGTAAGGGCTCACAAACTGTGTTTTGAAACTTTCTTTCGACAAATGTGGAAAGCTTTCTTGACATGGTGTAGCAGAAGAGAGCAAGCAGAAGGGAGACTTGTACATGTGGAGGATTCGGTGAGGACGATGCTCGCAGAATGCAGACAGCAAATAGATTCAAAGAACAGTGCTAGAGCCATTGAGAAGTTTGGAATCCTTCAAGAAGAACTTAAGGACGTCATGAAGTGGTTCAAGGAGTTCAAGGAAGAACAATGCGCTTCGTCGAAGCTTTTCACGTATTGGGAGGAGTATAACGCTATGGTTAATCTATTGTTACACTTCCTCCAAGTAGAAAGAACGGGAGACTGGAAGCTCCACCTCTCAGCTGTAGCAGCTATGATACCATATTTCTTTGCCATGGACCGGCAAAACTACGCGCGATGGCTCCCAGTTTACCTTGCCGACATGCATCAGATCGAGAGCAAGCATCCTAGAGTGTATGTTGAATTTATGAGAGGAAATCACGTTGTCTGTCGATCCAGCCATCCCTTCTCTCAGGTTTCTACAGATATGGCTCTAGAACAATCAATAAATGCAGATTCGAAGGCGAAAGGAGGCATCGTCGGGATTTCAATGAGGCCCGCTGCTCTACGACATTGGTTCTTGACGAGTCACGAGCGGGCAGCTATCACATCGTCACTGAAGAACATGTATGCAGTGGTAACAGAAGATCGTTTAGGTGCATCTCACAAAGAGTCTTCTAAAAACAGGGTTCTGAGGGATGAAGGGGATGTTCAGAAGTTGATAAACTGCTTTACGTCTAATGTAATGACCGACCCTTTCTCTGATGAAGCAGGAGGAGAACTGTTCAATTTTGCTACCGGAGTACTTCTACCAACCAACGTCGTAGATAATTTACTAAGCAGCACCGAAAAAGGCCGAGAGCAGATGGATGCGTTTGTTAAACAGCGTCTTGAGACAAGTGAAGTTAACTTCTGGGATCCAGTTCCAAACCTAAAGGTTAAGTCTTTTAGCACCATGGCCAAGAAAACAAATGTGAAAGCAAATGACAAGGTCATCACAGTCAGCGCTGACCGAGATCTCTTTGGAAGACTACTGATTGCCGCAAATACCCGAGAGATCAATCTGAAGGAAGTGTTAAGTTACGAGCTGTCAGCAGTACCATTTGCACTTGCGCATCAAGATGGCAGTATCCGCAAGACCACCAAAAGTGTATTGGCTAAAATGCTTGAAAATCAAGTTGAAGTCCTACCTCGCCTTTCCCCCGCCTCAGCACTTAAAACAGTCCACATACTAGATGGGATGGCAATAGTGCAGATGATGAAGTCCGCTGGGGCTAGCACCTTTGGCGAGCTGGCCTCCAAGTACTACACAGCCATCACAGCACCCTTAGCACAGAGTTCTTGTAAAGAGGTCCACATGGTGTTCGATCAATACTGGGAAACATCTATCAAGGGTGGAGAGCGCTCGCGAAGAGGAAGCTCAAGTTCACTGGAGGTGTACATACACGGCCCTTCCACGCCAATCCCCAAACAGTGGGCCAAGTACATTACAAACCCACAAAACAAGATCAACTTATGTGACTTCCTTACAAATACCATGTGCAGCCGAGAAAAAGAGCAGCTGGCAGATGGGAAGAAAATCGTCATTGGAGGTGGCTATAAAGACGGCAAGATTGCAGTTTCCATCTCAAACGGAGCGTAAGAATTCACTGAGCCACTTGCACGTTCCCATGAAGAGGCAGATACAAGATTGCTCTTGCATGCCAAGCATGCTTCAAGCTCCAGTTCACGGGTTATCATTCAGTCACCTGACACTGACGTGCTGGTTCTGTGCGCAACACACTTCGAAAGCATTGGCTGTGAGGAGCTTTGGTTCAAGACGGGTGTCCGAGATCACCTCCGTTATGTGACAGTACATAGACTGAGTGAGAAGCTTGGCCAGAAATTGTGCAGGTGCCTCCCAGCATTCCATGCACTGACGGGGTGTGACACGACAAGTGCATTAGCCGGAGTATCAAAGAAGAAGGCGTGGGAAAGATTAAGCCGCAACGAAGTGCACCAGGACAAACTTGAATTGGTTGGACAGTCGGCTGCTCTTGATGACGTATCCAGAGCAACGTGCGAAGCATTCATCTGCGACTTATACCCTGCAGTGAAGAAGCAAACCAGCAGTGCAGACGAACTGAGATATGTCATGTTTTGTCAGAAGCGACACAAGAGTGAACTCTTACCTCCTACTTCAGACAGTGTGCTCCAGCATGCAAGAAGAGTCAGCTACCAAGCCTTCATCTGGAGAAATGCTTTGGTAGCAAGACCACACCTACCCTCCCCAGAAGGAAATGGCTGGGAAAAGATCAACGGTATCTTGCAGCCTTGCTATATGACGAAATCAGCAGCACCAAGCAGCCTCCTTGAACTTACCACCTGCCAATGTAAGAAGTCGGGGTGTCAAAGCAACTGTTCTTGTGTCCACCTCGGACTGTCTTGTACTGAAGCTTGTTTTTGCATGGCAAACATGGACCTGCAAAAATCCACATGGTGCATTCCTGGATGCAAGCGATGAATCTTAGGACGATTCTGACACTGAGACTGATTAAATGATTACAGAATGACTCTTACCAGTTTTCTTATATTCCAATGTACAATTGACCGGGATGCCTGTGGTGTCTCGCGGAACCCAAAATCTAAGCAGGAAGCGTAGTAAGGAGAAATGAAGTTTTTTCTTGCCCAAAAGGTATATTAAGTTGAAGGGGAATTTGAATTTAATGACCTTAACACTCTGTAAAGTGTGCCGTACCAAGAAAAACGTAAAGAGAACTGTCTACCAGTAATACAACGCCTGTTTTATTTGTCTTGTGTCATGTGGTAGGTCACGTGACCTAAGTTAACACCACAGCGGTATTTCTTGTATCCTCAGATAACGTTAACACAAACTTTAGAGTCATGCCGGGACACTTTTAGTAAAAAAATCGTCAGAAATTGCCCATCCGCTTGTTACCCTCGCTTTCATGTGAGATTTACAGTGACGTCAGAAAACACCCCCTTAACTCAAAACCTATACCACAAATCGACCCTACGAACTACCTGGCGTTATTCAGGAGGTGTTGTTCTATCAAAATCCGTTATCAGACCTTTTCTGTGGTGATGGGAGAGCGAAACCCCTTTTTTCAGGTCTCAGCTCCTGGACTATTAGCTCTATTTTCTATTTTGTTTTGAAAAGACAGAGAACGAATCGAACACCTTACGTGGATCTGTGATCAACTCTGCACAGTCTTCAGGTAAGAAAAAATAATTGGAAATGTGACAGCCAAGGCTTATTTGAAAGAAAGCTTGTCGTCTATTTTGTGCTTCATTATTCAAGGAAAAGGTTCTTCATGTAAACGGTTTGATCCTGAAATTTAGTTTGTTGCAATATTGCGCATATTTGAATCGACTGATGTTTCTTCTCTTCACGCACGTAATGAAATAGGAAGGGGTTTTTGCCTCTAATAGCAAATATGTTGTTTCAAAAAACTGTTCGCTGGAAAAGGTGGCCTTTATGAGTTCATCATGTTTTATGATATGCGAGCGTAACTGGATAGTTTTTATGGCAATAGTAAAGCATTATCTTGTCAAAATGAGGTTAGCGTCTTTCTGGTGTGTTAAGTTAATTAAATCGTGAGTTTGTATTTGCCGTCTGCCGGGTAACCTTGGTTTCCACTCTCAAAATTACCTCCAGAACCTACTTTTTGCGTAGAATAAGCTTTTAGAATGATATTCTTATTTTGCATAAAGCAAGCTAACAAAATCTGTACCTTGCTGAGTTCGCATTTGTTAGCGTTAACAGTATTTTCGGTCCGATGCTTCTGTTTGATGAGGGGTATATTGTTTTGGTCTCCCATCCAAACACTAACCGTGCAGGACAGGGATTAAGTTCAGTGAACTTTGGTATTACAAAGCTGTCAGATGTTCAGAGGGCACGCTTAAACTTGTGGTGTAAAGAAGTTGTGAGGGAACTTGAAAATTATCAACATGTCAGCCCAGAAGACAATGTTTCTCGCTTCTCTTTTATTTGTTATTCTTCAAAGACTGGAATGTTAGGGTTCAATACCACACAATTCAATGCCTTCTGATTTTCTGTAACACGTACCACAGGCAACCCAGTGTATGCTTCACTGAAGCATCTCGTTATAATAATTATGGCGTGCTTTTACTTGGTGTAAAAGCGAACTTGTTTTTAAACGAGGAATAATCATTATAATTATTGCGTGCCTTTACTTGGTGTGAAAGCGAACTTTTTTTTCACCAATAGAACCATTGGAATGACATAATTTTCTATGAGTACCAATCGTATCATTGGTACCAATGGACCATCGGAATTGCCCTGTAGGCTGTACCCAGCTAGATCACATGAGAAAATAGTTTCACCAGTAGAACCATTGGAATGACATCATTTTCTATTGGTACCAATGGCACGATTGGTACCAATAGACCATCATAATTGGGAAAATAGTGAAAGTCATCTTAATGAAATGCATATTCACCAACAGAACCATTGGAATGACATCATTTTCTATTAGTACCAATCGTACCATTGGTATCAATAGACCATCGGAATTGCCCTGTAGGCTGTACCCAGCTAGATCACATGAGAAAATAGTTTCACCAGTAGAACCATTGGAATGACATCATTTTCTATTGGTACCAATGGCACGATTGGTACCAATAGACCATCATAATTGGGAAAATAGTGAGTCATCTTAATGAAATGCATATTCACCAACAGAACCATTGGAATGACATCATTTTCTATTAGTACCAATCGTACCATTGGTATCAATAGACCATCGGAATTGCCCTGTAGGCTGTACCCAGCTAGATCACATGAGAAAATAGTTTCACCAGTAGAACCATTGGAATGACATCATTTTCTATTGGTACCAATGGCACGATTGGTACCAATAGACCATCATAATTGGGAAAATAGTGAAAGTCATCTTAATGAAATGCATATTCACCAACAGAACCATTGGAATGACATTCTTTTCTATTGGTACCAATCCTACCAATGGTACCAATGGACTATTGGAATTGATGAATCGTATCCGTTTGTGTATATTGGACAAAACTTAATTGTGACGCCGATGAACAATAAAGTAGCTGCTATTTCCAAAATGATGGAATTACCTGGTGATACATAACCTTGTCTTGGAGAGTAAATTTTTGACTCAGCAGAAACAATGGTCAACCCCGGGGTCAACCTCAAGAGTTTGGGCGATTGTGATCTTTGTTTTTGACTTTGCTCATTTATTGTCAAACTCTATAACACTTGACAGAAAAAGAAACTTACGAAAACCCGGTACCTTGCCATCATTTGACACAAAATTAATCACGGCGCCCGCTGAATTCCGGCGATGTCACTTTCGATTTTGCAATTAATTTGTGCAACCAAAAGTACAATAACAAAATTGAACGTAGCAAAAATCTCCCCAAAATGTTTGTCGCTGATCGTAACTTTTTATGTTCTATATTCACGGTTCAAAGTTAATGTTGTTTTCATGTAGTAAATATGTTATTCTCGAACGACCGTCCAGGAAACTTCCTTCTGCTCTTTCTAAAAACTGTGTATCAATTTACTTTTGCATCAATATTTTTTTTGTATTAAGCAAGCTAACAAACTCTGTACCTTGCTGAGTTCGCATTGGTTAGCGTTAATAGTATTTTCGGTCCAATGCTCCTGTTTTACGAAGGGGTATATGTTTGAGGTCACCCATCCAAATACTAACCCCGCCGGACTCCTAGGAATTAACTTTAGTAAACTTTAGTAAACTTTAGTATTACAAAGCTGTCAGATGCTCAGAGGGCACGCTTAAACTTGAGGTAAAAGAAGATGTGAGGGAGCTTGAAAATTATCAACATGTCAGCCCAGAAGCCAATGTTTCTCACTTCCCATTTATTTTCTTCAATCTTTCTGGGTTCAGTACTTTACTAGTAACCACATGTCTTCTCAGGCTATTTACCCAAGACTTCTATCATGGCACTACAATGATAGACAATACCAAATCAATATCGTGCACTGCTAGAGTTACATATTATGCAAGGACAACTTGAATCTCCTGGAAGACAACACACAGCTCAGTTGACATTTTATATGGAATAAATTGCTGTTTTACTTCACTACCACATGTAAGCAATGCGTGTCTAAAATTTCCAAAGAGGACAGGAATTTCTTCTTTCCGACAAATGATTAATTAATAGGCTGGTAGCCAGGTTTTTAACCTCAGAAAAGGATCTGTTCGTCGTGCGAACGTGTGAAGACCTGTGAGCCAAAGGGCCTCTGCTGGTATGACTTCTGGGTGACCCCTTAAATGGTCTTAATGACCCCCCAACTTGAAAAAAAATTGTCTGGAACGGTGCACATACCACAGGCAACCCAGTGTACCCTCACGGAGGGTCTCGTTAAATTTAAAACAAGAACCCAATTCAAAGATTTTGGCATGCATTAAATGCTTAGGTTCATGCAATAAAAATATATAACTGCTTTAAAATCTGTCGTCTAATTGTTTTTGTCTGTGAGCTATGGTAATAACTGTTAATAGCTTGACTACAATGGATTTTTTGTAGTTTCCAGCACATTTCTGATTTGCTGGAATATTATTTTATAGGAGCAGGATAATTATGTATGTGTTGTGTATTTTCTGTTTCGAATCTACGTATAAACTATGTTGAAACCATTTTTATTTTTGGACACAAAAACCCCATAACATAGCCTTTACATATGCTACGTAAAGGTTCCATTTGACTAGATAAAACATAGCATTTCCTTTCAAAATATATACATGAGGCATACGTATAACATAGCCTTTGAATAAGGCTTCTGTATCCAATTTATGTATATCATAATATACCATTTACATAAGGTTGTTAAATAGGATTTACATAGATTACACAGTGTCTGCTTCTACAAGGGAAGGTACTGTACAAGACATGACTGCCTGATTACCACTAATGACCAATAACTTTATAGTTAAACAAAGTATTCAATGATCTTTGGTATTTCTTTATACAGACAAGAAAATGATGCCTGTTTTTGTTGTGCATTTGACTGCTTAGAGTAAGAGGCTTAGTAAAGTCACTCCTGATAAATTTAAAAAGTTACCAATGGCTGAATTGCCTTAAAGGAACCAAAAGTTAAAACCATCTAGGAATAAAATTAACTGGTGGGAAAAGGCAGAGGAAAATCATGAAAAACTGGAATATCCTTGAAAAAAGCTGGAAATTAATACATGATCTCCACATGCTTTCATTTAATAGCATGCAGGAATGTCTAGAAAAATCTAGAAAGCAGCATTTGTAACAAGCTGGAAAAAGCTGGAAAAACCTGATTTGATCCCAGATTATGATTTCTGGAATAAAGCTGGCAATTTCTTCCCTAATTAGCATGTTTCATTAACATTCTAGAATTTTCTAGAATTTTCCAGAAAAGGAAACTGGTAAATTCTAGGAATTTCTAGAAATTTTTTTTGTCATATCCTAAGAAAAATTCTGGAAATAACCAGAATATTCCAGATTTGTTTTGCAAGGGTCTGTAATCAATCTAAAAAAGGTCAAGTCAAAATTCCAGTTTTGGTATATTATACCGTTAACAGCGCTAAAGGGTGAATGAATTACTCCAGCTGTGCCATGTTGTGTTGATTTTCAAGTTACTCGTTCGTTATTTCAAAAAGAGCGATTCAAACAAGCGACATTTTGGAGTCGTTTTCACTCGCTCGCAAGGCCCCATACCGAAAAAGTCGCCGCCCAGGTAAAATAATTATCGAAACAAAGTAAAACATATTTTTCTAAAAATGGTTTTGGTAGTCCTTAATTGTGACAAATTTTAGCAATTTTCGATTTTTTTATCTTGCACGGTCTTAGGTGAAAATTGCTGAGAGGGGCTCTTAAATGTTCCTTACCAGGAGGAGAAACTCAAACTATAAACCAACGATATTATAGAAAACATACTGTAACTGACACAATGGTAAATTTTAAAAGTGTAATGCTAAACCGACATGATCAACTTGTTTGTTGAGTTTGGCCAGTTTCATCTGCTCAATATGGAAGCTCTCCCTGTTTTTGAGTTGATAGAAAGAGGTAGCATTTTCACTAAATTCTAAGCAAGAAACATCGCAATTATCCTGACAATGTTTGGACAAACTAAGATGCTTGAAAATATGATAATTTTTATCCCAGAAAAGATGCTCATTTACACGTGTGTAGAAATGCCTGTTATGCACGTTATTTTCCTTGCCAAATTTTTTAACCTTCTCTTGCACGAAGTTCAATTTCCACTATGGAAGACCAAATATTTTCTTGGTCAATTTATGACAGCTGATGACATGCATCACAGGTCAAATTGCCGGTTTTCAAAATGCAGGGGTTTGTCTGCAAGCGTTTCCTTCTTGTCTCGCCCCATTTTTCATAACTCTAAAAATTTTAATTTCATGTGGTTATTCACTGCCAAGTCTTTCGGTAAAACATTATCTAGTGGGAAATAACTTTCTAACACAAATCATTTATACCTACGCAAACACAGTGGATCGAGATCGGGAACGAACAAATAAACAAAGCCACAATAAGCCAATGGATTTAACATAGTAAATAGATATTATTTACACTTGCTGAACAATAAAAACTATCATGGTAAATAGCTGATACATGAAGAGACATGCTTGCGAACTAAAAGGCAAAGAAATTACCAACAAAACGAGTAAAATGACTTCAAATTGTAAACAAACTAAAAAATGTCATAATCCAAGAACTATTATATGAAGCATGGATTTGAAAAAAGCAAGAGCTTCAAATTACATATTGCACAATAATCCCACAATAGTACATTGAAACTAGTAATTGTGAAATAATGGTAACAAACGGATCATTTGGAATCAAATGCAATTAAAAGGATACAAAGCAGGAGACAAAAATACAGCAATTACTCATTGGAAAACAGCAAAAATATTCAAGGCGCAAATCACATGCTGTGCTTGATTAAAGGTCAACATAGATAAATAAAGCTAGACAATAGCAAATGAAATTTTGCAATCACTGCTAAGAACTAAAATCAAGAACAGAAAGCTATATGTAGTAACTAAACTAAAGGCTAGGCATAAATAAAGAAATAGGAAAATACTGATATCATACCAAATGTTATTGATAACTACACACCTCGGAAGACTTGGAAAATGACTTGTCTTTAAGACTGACACTCTTCAGATAAATTAACTGAACTGACTGAACTTACTTGAAGTAAATGGTAGCCAATTTACAATGGATTTTAGGAAAATAGAAAACTAACTAAAAACCAATTATAAGGCCAGGGGGTAAATCTACTACCCACTAATACAGGATTTACCTAAGGGAAGAAGGAGTTTACCACTCCTACACAACGGGAATTAGGTAAGAGAAATGTGTGGGGATAACACAACTACACAAGCAAAAATATGAGGAAATTGAGTAATTATGGGTAAACAAGCAAATAATAGTAATTAGGATAATGAAAAGAAGTTGAAAATAATTGGAATAAAAATAAACACAAAATGAACACAAGTGACCTAGTCACAGTTCAATAAAACGACAGACAAATAACTTGTTACAGGTACACCCAGCAAGCTAATATCACTTAATACCTTGCAATGTTCCTTTTTAAAACCTTTTGAGCAGGAATAATGAATCTGGCTGCGAAAAATTATTTACGGGATAAATAATACTGGTGGATCATGTGGATGCATCATTTGCAACTAATCATGAGTGACTGTGAGCACTTCAGAAAATAAACTTGTAAGGAATTCTGACAAAAAGTAACGCAAAATTAATCAGAACTGGTTTATTACACATAAATTATTACTTGTTCGTGTTATAAAGAAACGAGAAACAGTGAGCAACTTACCAAAATGGATGCTAATCGACGCGAGGTCCTTGAAAACAAGAAATGACTCTGCAAAATATGATTTAATGTGGTTATCCATGCATTATCGAATCTTGTAGGAAAACTTTAAACTTTCTATCCTAATCTAACTGATTGGTTTCTAAACATGAAAGGTTGCGGCTTATTACTTGCAGGATTGTCATAGCCTGGGTAATATTAATAAGCCCCTTTGTTTGTGATGAATATACCGGTATATTCTAAATAATAAAGATAATTTGAACACCTGGAATATAGACCGTATTCCTAAATAGCGGTCAAGAAATTATTCTTTTGTCTTTGTGCTAATCATCATAACTAGCCTCGCTTTGGAACAAAAATT
>NC_090877.1:162500-187500 GCF_036669935.1 Montipora foliosa
AGCCTCTGATGAAAGCCGAAGAGGTGAATTTTAAGGCAAAGTATTCGTTTGTCACGAGTCTTTCGGCCGCCGAAACACACGTATTTGGAGTGAGATTTATTGGGCTTTATGGAACTGTTGTTTTTATTGCGATTCGGGACTTTTCCTGTTGAGGAGAAAACGATTTGTGGAGTGAGGTCTGGCCAGCGATGGATGGAGTTACCGGCCTTCCTATTATTTCAGTAACAGCCTTCCGGATCACTTCACTAAACGGCGTCAGAATGGCTCGAAACTCGGCAAAAGAGACAAGTTCGTCACACATTTGAGGTAGGAAAACTTTATTTCAAATGAGATAGTTATTTACACAATTTTTTTACGATCGGTGATTTTCCCATACAATTCTCTATACATGTATACACAAACTCTCGCAAACACCACATATTTTCAGCTTGGGGAGCCTGTGCTAAGATTTATATTTTTTTACGCTTACAAGGTTAACCTTACATTTGAAATACGGGCGGCGCAAGCCAATTTCAGTAAAGTATGGCAACCACAGTTTCTTGGCGCTTTTTATTAAGTCTTCTTGTTCGCTAAACAGAAATAAACATTGCTGCGAGAACTTGAGGCCCGAACGGACTCGCTCGATTTTTACAATTAATTAAATACCAATTTTTAAGAGTTAAGCTTAGTTCCAAATTATAGTGGTAATGTATGTATGTCTAAGGCAAAACGCCATCGACCAGTGCCGTAAACGTAGACCTTATTATGTATGGTTAATTACTATAACTGGAGTGAATCCTAGTAGTTGCCATTTTAGCATGAATCTGTAGTAAGTCAGTAAGCATGAACCTCAGTAAGATACAGGCTAAACAGAATTGTGCTTGTTGCACTCTCAGTGGGGCTAGAAAGTATGATCACGTAACTCCAATTTTAAAGCAACTTACTTGGCTTCCAGTGGGGCAGCAACTGCATAATGGTGCTATTAAAACAATTATTGGATGAGGTTTTTATTATATCCAGAATAATCAAGGTCGAGGTAAGGGTTATCAGCCGAAGCCGAAGGCTGAGGCTGATAACACTAACCGAGACACTAACCGATCACAAAAACCGAATCTAATAACTGTTTTATTTTACATTGTTTTGAAGAAAATAACGACAAACGCATTATCACAGCGATCACAGTTTATTTTCAAACACATTGCTCCTGGAAATCATGCATTGCACGTGCAACACAGATTAGTGAATAATCTGTAGGTTGCACTGTTTCCCAGAATTAACTGTAGGCTTTTAGCCAATGAGAACACAGATGGTGACTATAATGTATAATAATAAACAATTATTGGATGAGGTTTTTGTGATATCCAGAATAATCAAATGTCTCAGTAAGGGTTATCAGCCAAAGACTGAGGCTGATAACCCTTACCTCAACCTTGATTATTCTGGATATCACAAAAACCGAATCTAATAATTGTTTTATTATGCATTGTCCGAAAAAAAATGGTCATGACAGTGAGTGGAACTGGTAATTTATTTGTCAACGAGTAAACATATAAAAATCAGCGGCACATAATTCGATTGACAAAAAATTTTCAGCATTAGACAATATGTGAAAAATTGAAAAAAAGCTTGATGAGAAATGAAAATAGCAATAAATAAGTAAATGAAGAAAACAAACCTGGAAGTCATTTTTTTGCTTCTTCACTGACGGCACGCAACACAAAGCGCGCGCACTTGACATGATTACCCTTAGAAATCATGCACTGCGGTCATACATGACATGATAACCCATGACCTTGAGTGACCTTGACATGATAACTGTATAATCTGCAGTTATGACATCACGGCGCTGATTTCGAAAATTCACAGTACGCTTGCGGCCAATCAGAAAAGAGATAGTGAGTTCAATGTATAACGATAGTATTTAATTGAATGACTGGTTACTATGTCCAAACTGTTCATAATGTGTGCCAATGCATATATGTTGATTGTTCGGACCCATATAACAAGAAACTCTCAAATGCTTAACATCACTACTGGTCAAGTTGCAAAAGTGACAAAAGTGTATATTGGATAAATTTAGTTGTCACAGTCAGCTTTTGAGTGTCAATTTTTGTTGCCTGGACTCGTAATATCTCCTAAGGGATGTTGCGAGTGTGGCCATGCTTCTTGGTGGATAAGACAAACTTCAGGTAAAAACACAACTCAGTTTTATTCCAACATAGATTTCTTCCACAACATTCACCATGTGGGCTGATGCAATCTGCCTCAACCTGGTGTTACAAGCTATCGTTACAGTTACTTCCGGTTACAAGGAAATTTACATCTTGAGTTTGCACCCAACACCCACACTCAAACACAACATGGGGTTTGCTACATTAGCCTAACGGAGTATCGAGTTTAACTCTATTTACAGGCTTGGTAAATACGTCTGCAACATTTTTGTCTGTAGGTACATAAGTTAAGCTGACAGCTCCGCTCTGAATCTCCAGTCTTACATAGTGATATTTTACATCAATGTGCTTTGATCTTTTGTGATGTACAGGATTGTTAGCTAATGCAATCGTTCCCTGGTTGTTTACATATATACAAACGTTCTTACAAGGATGACACATTAGATCAGCGAAAAGTTGCCTAAGAAATTTAGCTTCTTGTGTAGCAGTGGCTAAAGCTACATATTCAGCTTCACATGAGGACAATGCTACAATAGATTGTTTTTTGCTTTTCCACGAAATCAGTGAGCTCTCATCACATAACTTGAATGCATAACCACTAATGCTACGTCTATCATCAGACATAGCCCAGTCTGAATCACTATATCCCACTAGTTTCAGCTGCGTTCCCTTAACAAACTTTAAGCATCTGTTATTAGTACCCTTTAAATACCTCAGCACTTGCTTAGCCATCCCATAATGCGATTTCATTGGCTTTGACAGATGTTGGGATAGATACGTCACAACATAACACAAATCGGGTCTTGTGCAAGTCATGAGATAAATTAAACTTCCAACAATTTCACGATACAGTTTTACATTTTCAAATTCGCTTTCATTGACTGCACTGGTTTTGTTAGCGCCCAGCTCGCATGGAACTGCTTTTGGCTTGCAATCAGACATGTTGAACCTTTCCAGAATCTTTTCCACAAACTTTCTTTGATTCATTTCAATACAATCCTTTCCACACTTGAATTGGATACTTAGAAACCATGATAAAACACCTAGGTCTTTCATTTTGAATCTCATCATAAGAGACTCTTTGGCCTTTTTCAACACATCAGTGTTACTACCTGCAATAATGATGTCATCGACCCATACAATTGCAATTACTAGGCCAAAATCAGTACTCTTAACATAAACACATGGATCAGCTAGGGACTGTATAAACCTTTCTTGTGTTAAATAACCATGCAACAAACAATTCCAATTCCGACCACTCTGTTTCAGGCCATATAAGGATTTCTTTAGTTTACATACAAGCTTTTGACCATTGGGGCCTTTTCTCTCATAACCTTCAGGTTGCTCTATGTATAACTCACAGTCGATGGGAGCATTTAAATAGGCCGTCTTAACATCCATCTGATGCACTACCATACCCATCTGAATTGCTAACTGCATTAGTATACGAACTGAAGTTATACGAACAGTTGGTGAAAAAGTTTCATGGTAATCTATACCTGGGGCTTGGGAGTAGCCCTTAGCAACAAATCGTGCCTTGTACTTTTCCTCCCCATTGGGATCTAGTTTTATCGCATACACCCACTTCCCCCCCACTGAGGTTCTACCCTCTGGTAAAGGAGTGAGCTCAAATGTTTCATTGTCCCATAATGCATCTAACTCCTCATTCATTGCTTCTCTCCACTTACTGGACTCTGGGGATGAGATAGCATCTTGGTAGGACTTTGGAACATTACTTACTCTGTAACAGAAATCAACTGTGCAATTTGCAGCATCATCAACTGCATTGTCAAGTTCCTCACCAGTTACATAGTCATCAAGATACTTTGGTCTAGCACGATCTCTACTGGGGTAACGCCTTGTACTTTCCTGCCCATTTTCAGGTTTTGGCATTTCAGGTTCTGCTGCTTTAACAGAATCAGGTAGTAAGTTCACATTTTCATCAAAACTGTCAAACTTCTCAGTGAACTTGACGCATCGGATTTTCTTGACATTGTTTTGATCAGGGTAATAAACAAGAAATGCAGGACTAGACCTGTCATAACCAACGAAAATACCTTTCTCAGCCCTAGGGTCTAATTTGGTTTTGTTTTGAACATAAGCATAGCACACAGTACCAAATGCATGCATGTTAGACAAATTGGGTTTGATACCTGTCAAGTACTCATAGGGGGTTTTACCTGTTCTGGGGTTGTAACATCTGTTCCGGATATAAGCTGATGTCATGACAGCATATGTCCACAGCTGCTTGGGTAATTCTGCATCAATTAGCAGGCATCTAGCCATATCAAAAAGTGATCTCCAGGCTCTTTCAGCCGTTCCAGTTTGATGGGGTGAGTAGGGAGCTGAAAGTTCATGCTTAATGTGGTTTTTCAACAGAAGGGATTTGAATTCTTCACTAATGTATTCACCCCCATTGTCGGATCGCAATCGTTTCACTGTACCATACGGTGCAGTATCAGCCAAGAATTGCTCAGTTGCCCTAACAGCATCACTCTTATGTTTGAGAAAATATACTCCGAGAGCACCTGAATAGTCATCTACAAATACCATTGCATACTTGTGACCATCTTTTGATTCTGGAGTGATAGGACCTGCTAGGTCACTGTGGACTAACTGTAGGGGTGAAGATGCACGACAGTCTGGCTCCCTATTTCGATATTGGGACATTTTCCCTTGCACACAAGTGTCACATTCAAGCTTACCCTTTGTGGTAATTTTCATCCCCTCAACTACATTCTCTAATTTGAACACATCATTCATATTGCAGTGCCCCAGTATTTTGTGCCATACTTCAGCACTGTAAGCTCCACCACTGGGATTTGTATAGTTAAGATAATACAGCTTACCATATTTCTGTATGGAAAATTTCGTACCATCTGGGGCACTCAACTCAGAGGAATTTGGTGTCAAATTTACAGCACCTCCCTTACTGACTGCTGCTTGGACAGAAAATATGTTCTGCTTATAGCTAGGTATGTACAAAGCATCTTCAAGAAAAACTTCATGGGGGACCCCCCCTAAATCATGTAGAAGAACTTTTGCTCTGCCCTTGGCAGATACAATACCGCATGCTCTACTACCATCCACAAATTCTATGTAATGGTTCGCGGGGTTAAACTTGTCATCAAAATTCAAAAACTTAGCTTTGTCATTAAGAATGTGAGCAGTAGCTCCAGTGTCAACTAACAAAGAGTTATCGCTAATGGTATTAAAATTGTCCACAGTCACTTTGAACGCAAACGAAGCGTCCTTGTTATCATCACTCACGGTTTTTGCAGTGTCTTTCTTGCGACATACTTCCGTATTGTGAGTCTTCGATCTGCAGTGGCTGCACCATCGGTTGTTTTCCTTCTTAGGATTCTTCTTGTCCTTAGACCGGCACTGTGGCGCAGTACTGTAGCAGCTGTCGTAAGGTCGATTCTGATTGGTCAATTTGCCCTTCAAGGTATCGAGGGTATCGAGCCAATCACACAGCTCAATGATATTTCTATTTGACTGCTTCTCGTTAGCCTGCGAACACAGACGTATTTCCCTGCGCGTTTCTGAAAAAAATCGGCCCAACATAAAAACTCTGTTGCACTCCGAGGGTGCGAGATGTCGGGCAGGTTTCTTATGTCGCCGCCAAAAATCGGGCCGACAAGTCGCACCGTGTAAACCGGCCTTAAATATTTATCAATTCTCGGCTTTTTCTCTCGATCATTTATATTTATCATTTATTTAACTAGCGTTAAGGTCTCGCCATACAAGTGTATCTCGGCCTTTGTCCATCATCATCACTGGAGAAGTTTCAACTAGAGATTGGTTGTAGGTGACAAGTGGAACCGGACTTCTGAGGTAACATGGTGCGATTTTTAGCGGCGACATAAAAATCGGCCCGACATATTATGTCGGGACGATTTTTTTCAAAGCCGCCGCCAAAAGTTTAGGCTCGATTTCCAGCCGTTTTGTGAGTGCGGTTGTCCTCCTCCCATCACAAAACGGCTGGAAATCGAGCCTACCGAAAGTCGGGCCGACAAGAAATATATCTCGTCTTTTGTCGATCATCATCAGTGGAGAAGTTTCAACTAGTGAGTTTATAGTCGAACCAGACTTCTGACATTATCCTTCTTTTGTGGTAAGTCCAGCTTTTAATTTTTCATTCTCTTTATTTTTTAATCATATTCGTTCATTTCGAATTTTGTAAGAAGAGGAAAAGTGCCTTGTTTATTTCCACTCATGACGATGTGTATTTAGGCTTAATTTTTCTTTTTGGTTTCAGGTCAACTAAGTTCTTTACTGTCTCCGTTCTTCTCATCATGGTAAGTTTTTCGTCTCCAGTTACCATTACGCCAAAACATTGAGTCGAAGTCAAATATGTCACGATTGCAAAGTTGCGGGGTTTTCTGCAATTTGCCAGAACGAATTCATTCAATCAAGAAATTTTATTGTTAAGTAACTGTTCCGTTTAAATCAGGAAATATCGTAAGTGCGTTTGTCTGTGGGTTTGTTTCATCTAGTTTGGTTTTTATTATTTTCTCGTTTGTCAGACAGGTTACAACTCTTAAGAGGCTATTTTGACAGGCTTTGGAGATACAATAGTCAGCAGAATACATGTAGCAACACGACCAAAGATAGAAAATAGCATGGTCCTCATCGCGTGATGCATGACGTCACCGGAAACGTGCCATCTATAACTATTATTTGGGCAAAGTGTCAAGGAACTTTGTTCAACCGTTTGGAACGTTTGAATTCAATTGACATGTAATTTGATGACTTAAATGTGAAAACTTTATTTGTTCTTTTAGAGTCACCGTGGACAGGGATCTTGCCCACAGTGTAAGTCCAAATTTTTCAACCGATACAAACCTGAGAAATGTCAGACTTGTGGCTTTCATCTGGGTGGATCTTACCAACCAAAAGCCAAGAAGCAGAAAATGGAAGTTCCACAATGCGTGTTATTGATGCGGCAAGGAAGTTGTCAATTCTACTCGTGCCGCACTGTGAGGAATCATAGATGTTTTTTTGTTTTGTATGATGACCAAAGCCAATGTCATTATGAAAAATGTAAGCTTTCAAGAGCAGCATTTATGAACAGCAACACATCATTTACGTGCGATCATATTATCCAAGCAAAGGAAGCAGTCGAACCTCTGGCAGTGCACAGCTTAAGCAAAGAGGTTATAGATGAATACAAGGGAGATCACAGTACTAAGGAGAAATTGACTGAGATTATGAATGCCTTTCACTATTCACAGTTGATTCAATTGTCACCCACTCTTTTCAGTGTTTATGGTCTACCAACATCGTCAAATCCAATTGGCTTTGCGCATGTTACAATTGGTAATGGTAAGGTTGAGTGTTCATCAAGTGACTGCAAAGGGTATGGTAGTGTTATGAGACAGCAGAAGAACAAGAAAATATGCATACACTGCCATATCCTTTTATGCTTCTATAGTTTGGCCACATTAATACCAACTCCATCTTGTTCATCTTCCATGTTGGCACCTGGATCAGATACTGTAGCTGAGTCACCTTCTCCTGAAGTTGTAAAATCATCTTCCCAATTGGAATGTAATGATATGGAGAGCGAGACATTGACATCACGGCAGTCAACAATTGAGCTAAACATGCTTAACACTCTTCCCTATCAAATTCCTCGTAATATTTTCGATATAATTGCCTTGAATGACAGCCGCTCCATAGACTCAGAGAATGGAAAAGAGGGTTGGCCTGTCACATATTGCCCTGAATGCGATTGCTGTCGTCTTTGCGGCAGTCAGTTGTCAATACCACGGCCACACCCTGGACAGAAGACTGGTGCAGTCTCTTACCTATTGACAAATGGTGTGCCATTTTTGCCAGTGACAGTGTTTGTTAAGCTCTGTCTTAAAACACAGTGCAAGGCAATGCATCAGGTGTTTCCTTTTGACATTGGTGAGTACATTATATCTTACATTAATTTTATGTATCAATTTTATTTTGTACATAATTACATATACGTCAACAACAGGATTCGTTCACAATGTTTTCCTCTGTTTGGCTTAATTCATTTTTTCAAGGTCTGTTCAACATCAGCGATAAGCTCCTTGTGTCACTGGACATTTTACTGGAGCTCAGAGAGTCCTTTAAAAGAGGAGTTCCCCTCACAGTTGCTATTGAGAGCAAGCTTGCAGTTCTTTTATTGAAGGCAAAGCAGGTACCTATGTATGTTTCAGCATCGAGCTTAACTTGCATTATTGTAAATTTTTGGAGAGCTTTAGACTGGAAGGTGGTTACAAGTTTGACCATGAGAGATCTGCTTCTGGTATAATAATGTACTTGTATTTAAGCTGATGAAGATTGTAACTTAAAGTGCCTATCACCGCAACACACTTTTTCACTTTGTTTATTCTCCGAAATCGTCCCAAATACACCGTGTTGTTTATAGAACCTTTTGATTGAAATCTCATCACCTTTTTATTGACTTTCAAAAGTGTTCAGATTAAAACTTCAGTAACAAAGTGAAAAATTAACAAAAGTAAATAACATTGTTATCTGCATTTGTATTATTTAACATTTCAATTCAGAACTGTTATATCTGATAAAATTAATTATTAAGTTTACTTAGGAAGACCAGCATAAGTTTCAAAGAAAAAGTTAGCATTTAAAGCTTGTTCTCAAGAGGACGACTTCTGGTGAGAAGCTGACAAGTTTCCCACTTAATTGCTTATTTTTATAGATTGTTCCATCACGAGAGTACATTACAGATCTGATGTATAACGGGTTTTATTGTTTCGAGTTGCTAACTGTCCGCTCTCTAGATGAGCAGATTTGTGGCATTTGTGGTGTCTTGGGTGAGGTGTATTTGGGCGACGGAAACCTGAAGAACTGTTGCAGTGTAAAGGAGGTGCATATTTAATGCGTAATTATCAGGCATTAACATTCTCAGGCCACCATGTTTTTTTGCAATTGGCTGCACCCACTGATATTGTTAACACTTTAATGGTTCAGGGCTCGAAATTAACATTTTTAGTAAGGCGCCAATTGGCGACTGATCCAAAAATTTTGGTCGCCAGATCTTAACTTTTAGTCGCCATTTTTGTCACTGATATTTTTTTCTTCATTTTTCTGATGATCGTGTACACATGCAATCTTCTTCATAGTCTTAAGTTTAGGTACACTTAAGCTTCTAAGACTGAGATACTAAAACTTAAAAGGAAGCCAGGGCTCGTAAAACATATCATTACGCATTACGAGGTAAATAATCAATGTGAAAGCAGCTTTAGTCACGTTTCCTGTGCTTCCTCCGCTTTTGTTAAGTTTCCATGTAAGATCGAGTGTATAGCTTACATAAATAGACGAACCTGAACATAAACAATCACCAATTTTCCATATTTTCAGCGCTAAAAAGCCAAGGCTTCGTTGTGAACTTCACGCTTCAATGATTGCACGTGTTGTTTAGAGCGCCCGCAATACCAGCTGCTGAATCAAACATGGCGCTCGATTATGAAACATGAAGATCGAAGAGCCAGAAGAGTCGGGGGTTTGTTTTGTTATTTCTGTGCGCATAAATCGTGCATTTTATCCAAAACTACGGTTGATTTGCCTTTGAGGTTAAAAGGATGAAGGAAAAAGGTGAAGATTAGTCGCCCACTGGCGACTAGCTCTAAAAATCTAGTCGCCAACGCTTGATTTTTGGTCGCATTGGCGACCAGTGAGTCGCAATGTCGAGCCCTGTGGTTCTAAGTAATCTGCTAGTTGATGTTGCATGTCAAAAGTGTGTGAAATAAATTTTGCACTTATTACTAAAAGGAAGGCTAAGAAAATGGCTAACATTTGTGGGTTCTACTGTACATTAATGGTTTAGTTCCACACCACCTTATCAAAAGCCCTCATTGAGATATATACAAATATATTAGTTAAAGTTTGGTGGAATAATAATTTGTAGGACTGTGATCATTGAAGGTCTTTCGTTTTCATGAAGTCACTATTTCTATTGGCCTTTTTTTAGAGGTACTTGTATGTGTATGCAACAGAATAGTAATACCAGTACAATTATTATCGTTGAACATGATTCTTCAATCATTTTCACTCAGATTTCATATGCTCCTGAATCTCGGCAGCAAAATAGTGATGGACACCCTTTGCCTCTCAACGAGTTTTTGCAGAAAATAAGGTGTCACTTTGTGGAGTGCAACACCTATACACGTCCTTCTAAGCCCCTTAACTTTCATGTGTCAGAAATTCCTCCAGTTGTTGCACCTAAGCTTTCAGGTAAAAAGCTGTGGAATACTGAAATGGGAAAGAAAAGTCAACATTTAAAAAAGCAGACAAAAGCTGTTGAAGGTATGTGCTCTATGTCTGATAGCTTTATTATTTATCACTTACCTTAAGAATTTGATGCAGACATTTCTACCATTTGCTATTGTGTTATGTGCAAAACTTTTCATAGATAATGCTGTTGAAGGTATGTGCTTTAATGTATGTCGTGATAGCTCTATTCTTTATCACTTACTGTAAGAATTCACTGATGCAGATTTGATGCAGACATTTTTACCATTTGACAGTGTGATAAGTGCAAAACTTCATAGATAAGGCTACAAATCTAAGTTAATGTTTCTGTTTTGTACATGTGTAATTTATCTACACATGATCTCTGTCTTGTCAATCAAGTGTGATTTCAAAAGAACAAAAAATATACATGTACAAGGTAGCTTAGTTTATAATGCTGTTATAATGTAACGAGTTTAGGAGGAACAATTATTAAACAACCCATATTCCCCAGCTTCCTGTCGTGAATGCTGCCTCGGGAACCTTGATTCCTGATGGCAATAAGGTTGATATTGTATACATTGACTGGAATGTACAGTACATGTATATAAAATTATAAATATAAATAAATTAATATATAGAAATTTTTAATGTCTTAGGTGATCCAGCCCTTCTTCATGTTAAGATCAGAGACTGTGGTTTGGAGTTATCAACTGTTCCAAATTTGGGTAAAATTTAAGAATCCGATCCCACCAACGCGTCGGCCAACACGTCGGCCAACGCGTCGGCCGACACACCACCGACACACTACCGACACACTACCGACGTGTTGGCCGACACACTACCGACGCGTTGGCCGACACACTACCGACGCGTTGGCCGACACACTACCGACGCGTTGGCCGACACACTACCAACACGTTGGTCTAAACACTACCGACACGTTGGTCTAAATACTTACTCTTTATAAATTTGTTAGTTCTTTCAGTTGGAAGCAAGAACAACTCCATAAGGAACGACGAAAACACCATTGGCAAATAGCCGCCATTTTTAAAATGAAACACTAGTACCTAGGTCTGCTCGATGTTTTGGCAAGGGTCGGTTACCAAAGCGGGGAGTTAATTTGCAAGTCGACCAACATGCTTATTTTTCGTGCATTATAAAGGATTGGGAAGCTTAAACTCTTTATTGATCATTGACTTTTAATATGTGGTGGCTCCTAAAGGAGCCGTTTGTAATTTCAATTTTACTGCAGTGGAAACTGTTCAGCGATGTCTTTCAGCAACTGCTCAAATGTTTGGTCTTTTCCGAAGTTCCGAAACCAGGTGAACTCATCCAAGTAGCTGGGTATGTATTCATACAGCGTACCACACATCCACTTCAACTTCTTCTTGACCAAAGCCCACACGCCTTCGATGGTATTGGTGTGTGCACCACTGTCGGGGTCAACAAAGTTCTTGGAATGATTTACTGATACATGGATATATCCTAGCTGGTTGAGTGGTATGTACGGAGTGAATTGATCTGAGTAGATGACAGTTCCAGGTTGAATATGTGTAGTGATGAGACGATGAACCAGGGTCTCTCTAGTTCGGTCGGGAACGCGGAAAAGCAGCACCTTCTGCGAACCTCGCTCCACCACGCCAAATACCCACGGACCTTCCGATACTCTCCCTCTCTTATACTTTCTCTTGGCACCAAACTTCGACTCGTCTATTTCCACGGTCTTCCCTAAGCCCCCAAGCTTAATTCCGGCATTCAGGACTTTGTTGGAACAGATTGTTCTTAGCTCACCCAGCGCACGGACCACAGTAGGCTTTGAAAGGCTCGTAAGTCGTGCTCTCCATTTTGAACGAGAAAAAGTGTAGCCTGAACAACGCGTACAGACTCGCAGGCACAGCACGCAGCACGGTTAGAGACTTTCTGGGTATAGCGGAGCTGCGAATTGTAAATGAAGTGACGTACGAGAGCACCCTCGAGAGGCTGGGAGACCCGAAAATTTCTGTTAAAAGGATCGAGCAGGAGTGCCGAAGGCAGCTGGGCGATCTGTTGCCGTTTGTGAAACGACTTCGCATCGCGAAGAGGCTGTTGCCGATGGCGTTGGACGATGCCTTCTATTCCTAGAGGGTTTTGTCAACTTAAAAAAAAACGGCTCCTTTAGGAGCCACCAAGTTTGCAAAAGTCTATGACCAATTCAATTGCATTATGTTGTTCCCTTGTCCTCAAATATATTCTTGCCGCTTAATGATACTTCAAAGTCCCGCATGTCCAAATTCGCACCCTCTTAGAAGCCCTGTAATAATATATATAAATAGCTGATGATGACGAAGTCTCGGGCAACGAGTGAAAACTGGGTTCTGATAACACTTGAAAACTGGGTTCTAATAACACTTGTCGTAACGGGAACTGGGTTCTAATATCACGAAATACAATATGGTAGTGAAAGTTTTCCGTCGAAGACAGTTCCGTTCAGTTTGAAAAAGGTACGTTTAGGTTTTCAACAGTTCAATAAGGTCCAAATGAGTCACCGACACGCCACCGACGCACCACCGACGCACCACCGACGCATCTTATATGTTATAAGTTTAAACAGCGGCCAACGCGTCGGCCGACTGTCGGTCGACTGTCGGCCGACAGTCGGCCGACAGTCGACCGACAGGATTAATTTGCGTTAATTGTTTAATTCAGTTTACAGTGTCCCCAATTAGTTCTCTGGCACTAGAACAATTAGACACCAAAAGCTCCTTTCTTTTCCTTTTGTTTCAAACACAGTCCTATTGATGTATTGATGTATTGTACTTTTTTTTCTTTCAAAGTTGTGTTTGTGCAACGAGACTGTTGATGATATATACATATATTTGTTCTTCATGTAACTTTGGTAATTAATTTTATTGTGCCTTTCTTTTTTCATGTTCATTTTGGCCTTGTGTAGGTCACTGTCATTTCCAAGTGCCTTGCGCTACAAGAATCTGTTCGTGATGCAGCTGATTTGTTCCTCTCTTTAAAGTACCCTCCATTACTGTTTATTTGTGATACACCATGTGGCTTTGTGCGACATATGGATTGCCGTGAACCTGATGTTGGTGAGAAGTTGTGGGGCAAGTTTAGTGGATGCTTTGAGGTCCCTGATATAGACAAATCTCCATCAGAAGTGAGAACTTTTTGTATGAACCCACTTTATCACACTTATTTTCTGTAAACTTTCAACTGTAATAATTGATTTTGCTCTGGGCCCCTGCTTATGTGTCAGATTGCGGATAACCTCATAAATACACACAATACATGTACATGTACCTCATTCTCAGTGCCTACAATGCATAATGTTTTAAAATTGTGTATAATAATTGAGAAACTTGTACATGTACTTTCTATTAAAAGGTCTATTCCTTTTGTTTTTGACTTTCTATTGGAACATAACAGTCACATCCTCAAAACAGAACTTGACAATTTTACTTTCATGCTGGGAAGCAATTTTAACTGGAATTTTGTTGTTTTCTGGTCCGCCATTACTAACTTTATAATCTTGAGAGAGCTGGGTCAAGGAGAAAATGACATCAAAGACTCACTGGTTTAAGAATGCAATGTGTGTGTACGCGGCTGAATTAATATGTAGCACAGGAGTTTCAGGCTTCCGAAATTTAAGCTAGTGAGTCAATGGCGTCACTTTTCCCTAGATGCAACCCTCTGATGTCCAATCGGTCACTTTGGAATGTAAGTAATGGTGGACCGTGAAATCCAAAAGTTACATTGAAAATCAGCAGCCTTCATAGGTCAAAATTTGGCCAGTCGGGTTTTTAGCGAACATGCTTTCAAAATCTGAGGGAAAAAAGAAAATGATTTTTTGATCATAATATTATTATTAGCACTTTTAAGTAGAAAGATTTACTCAAGCTGCAATTGACTTTGAGATTCGTCTCTTTTCATTCCTTTACATGTCTATTCTCTTACTGGGCTAGTACCGTTTGTTGAAATCCATTACAATCAATGCCCCTGTTGCCTGGGGGACTCCACATAGAGTACTGAATATCACTGTATCCAGTGCATAACCGGGCCCCAGTTGTTGAAAGGCTGGATAACTTTATCCAGTGACTAAATTGTAATTGTACATACACTACTTCACATTAATGGTTGGCCAAAGTTTTCCTACATGTATTTTCTTAGAGATGCTTATAGTATTCATATTTAAAAAATGTTTAAAGCAAAATTTAATACAGAAATCTTTGCACACATGGAAACTTTCAGTAAGTGACTTATCCACCAGATACAGTCATCCATTCTTTGAACAACTAGGGCCAGTCCTGGGTTGTTCGAAGCAGGGTTAGCACTAACCAGCAGTAAATACCATGGAAACCTATAGGTTTTGATTCCTCTTGACCAACGGTTAGCTTTACATGTAACCAGGCTTTGAGCAACTGGCCTGTGATGTTGATTTATTTGGTGTTAGTACAGCTGTCCAACAGTCACATGATTAAATGGATCTTAAATAGCCCACTTTCGATATATATAAAAATTCAGTCCTAAACAAAAGACATCATCTCAAGGCTCTGGGGAATAAACTCCTACAAATCCCTACATTTATTCCCCAGAGCCTCGACATGATGCCTTTTCTTTGGACTGAGTTTTGATATATTGAAAGTGGGCTATTCATAATGATTGAATTAATCAAACTAAGCATTTTATTGATAACAGGGTGTCAGCGTACCACATATTGTGCCATCTGAGTACCGAGCCAATCCCATTCCACTACATTCTATTTCGCCTGAAGATCACCCACTGATGCATCCCTTATCTGGAGAATGACGTCGATATGTACTTGGTGATAGATTTCATTCAGCCAGTAACCCTCACAAGTCACCTTTGTGCTTGTACCATAACATAAACCTCTCCTTGCAAGCTAATACCATTAAGACAAGCTATCAGGAAGTTGAGAACAATCGCAAGAACACGCTTAGGTTGCGAAGTGCATGTGTCCAAGGTTTTGGAGTCCATTTTTTGTACAACTATCTTATGGACTTTTATCAAAACGAGCACATTGTTACCAAACAGTTAGATACACTAATGAAGAAAATCCAAGGCAAGGGAAATATTGTTAGAGATGAGTTCATGCGATATATTATTGTTTCAAATGAGTCAGATTCACTCGGTGGTAACATTTTTTATTAGTACTTCAGCTTGAGTGATTGACTTAAGTTTTAATTGGCATGCACCATACATACCAAGTTAATACACATATTACAGTTTCTACAACCTATTTTACTGTAAGTATATAATTCTCCTTTGTATCAAACTATCAAAATCTTGAAGTAGAGATTGTGTTCAATTTTTGGTGCATTACTTTGCAATGTTATATAGCCATGTTGGTTCAAGAAAATGATTGGTACATAAAGTCAAAATCGAGAATGCAACTACAATGTGAAAATGAATTTCATCATTGGACTCTATGTTACTGTGCAAGCTTTTGGACTTTATTAAAATAAAGATATTATAATCTGGACCTTATGGCATGCAGAGTCAATTTTAATCTACATTGCAAAAAATATTTATTTTTTCTTTGTGCTGCATCCTGGGCAGAGCCAAGGGTCTTCTTTCTTGGGTAACCTCGTCAGCTTAGAACATTCCCTGTTGATGGAATACATTTCCTGTTATTTACTGTCAGGGACAATCATGCAAAAGAGTCCTATTTAAATGCTTAAAAGTGAGGAATTGTCACAGGATACGAATTTTCAGCTTGTAAAAAGTAATGGAGTGCACATTGGTCACAATCCTCAGAAGCATATGACCTTGATGTGTGTAACTTGTAACTCTTTTCCTTGGAACAACGGTGGTGATTTTAGGACACCAATTTTATGGGCAATAATAAGATCTAAGTGCCACGCATGTGAAAATGCATGAGGTACATTGCATCCAAATAAGGTAGCTTAATAACTAAACAAAACGAGCTCTGAACAAGAGGTCAATGCTTGAAGGTCATGTGCTTCTGTCACAATCCCATTGTGGTTGTTCAGATTTCTACTCAAAAAATGCTGTTGTTTCTGTTATTTGTGTGAAGTGAAATGTATTCATGGAATACTCACTGGTGATACCATTTTAAGCAATGATCACATTGAATCCATTTCCTGGACCATTTCCTTTTTTGGTAGGGACTTTCCTTGCCACAGGACGGACATAATTCTTGAGAACTCTGTGACTCAGAAACCTCCCTGTCACTAGCCTTTGCTTTTGCTGAAATATGTATTTAAATGGTATACATTATTAAAATAATTTATTTCAGACCATAACTTTGCTTCAGCCTGCTCCCGATCATGCCAGCCATCTTATAAGCGTTCTCCATCTCAGAGCAAATCAATCTTAAAAAACCACTTAACTTAATTGGCTTGCATTCCATATACATTTCCATTAAAAGCCTTCATTCATGACATGTCCACAATAGTTTTATTTACAGTCAGCATTAATAAACATAGTATGTATGCTACAGTATTACATGTATGTTCTGTTCACTAGTTTCTCTATTGGGTTCTCCACAGTCTAACAAATAAACAAAAATGAAAAGATTTTAAGTTAAATTTCTTCCCCAGCATGGTTATGGGTTGTGTATTGCCAGTAGCACTTCAACTAAAATTTGCTCTTTTAACAACAGCTAGATTCACTCAAAACCTATGTCTCCATTAACCCTTTCACTCCCAATAGTGGCACTCATAGATTTTACTCTGTCTAACCCCAGACGATTTTACTCGTCAATGGGGAACCCCACGGGGCTGAAAGGGTTAAACCAGAAGGAATGCAGACTGCATTCAAATATACATTCAATGCCTATATTTCGAATTGCAATGGAATAAAGATATTGCTATTATACTTGTTTTTTCTTTGCAACAAGTGTCAAGTAAAAAGGAGGTGAAACTTATTACATGGAACAATGTTGATCTTATCTTTCTTCAACTTTTTACCTCTCTCATGAGAATTATCAGAAATATTGTATTCACATTTGCTGTAAGTTAGCTAGCTGGTCTCAGCCTTTGTAACACTTCCCTGATCATGAGTCTAAATCTCACAAGATTCTCTAACCTTGAAAGTAGTCCAACAAATGTTTGTCAATTTGTTTCAAGTTATCCGAAAACCTATCAACATTTAATAAGCTTTCATGTGGAACTTCAGCTTCCTCTTTACTTGTTTCAGGAGAACAGTCATCTTCTTTGTCCTCAACTCCACAACAGACTGGAAGGAAATCGTTTCAAATTAATTCAACATTAAATTGAATATTAATTAGTTCAATGTGCTAATTTTAGCAATAAACTAACCATGTCTGCCTGCCATCAAAAAAGTACTCTATGTTCTTAATGGCAATCTGCATTATAAAGATCGTAGCAGTAACTACCATTAAATTGCCCTCAGATGAATTACAAATTGGTGACGTCATCAATTTTGCCAACTTGCATAACAAAAACTCAATTATCTCTGATATGAAAAAAGATGACTTCAAAGCTATAAAGGCCATTCTTCAACATTTTGAAAAAGCTTTCGACTAGGCATAATAACAATTTTTTTAATTTCACAGACACTTTAAAGGGAATCTCCAGGAGTACTCGGTACCTTTTATCCTTCTCACAAGTTCAGGCTCCAAACATGACATTGGAACTTTAAATCCTTTTGCCATTTTCGCTTTTTCTGGTTTTCTCTGCTTTATGTCTTTTATTGTGCAGGTCTCATCCTTGGCATACATCATTGATATACTGGACTTATTATCTGTTGCATGTTTCAAATAATTACTGACTTCCTGTACAGAAAAAATGAGATAATTAGCTTGGTTGCTGGGTACTGTCACAGTGTTATGGGTGCATACAAACTTGTGGACAGGTTCACTGCTTGTGGTTACTTCATGTTGTATTGATCCTTATGTATTACCTTTATAGAAACTTGAGCGAAGTCCTCAATTGCAGTAGAGCGTATTCCTATAGCTGGAACAAATTTTCCCTTGCAGGACACATTAACCACTGGATTTAGCCAGAAAAGAACCTGAGGAGGACAACGTCCCGATTTAAATTAGTCATGGTTAGCTCAGGTTGTTCATTGGGGCTATAAAGTCTAACAACATTGTTTTGTTAATTACAGAATAATTAAGCTAGCTTGTGTGTACCCTGGAAAGAATGATTGAAGTCAGTTATACCTTTATGTTGTCCTCTTCCAGTTTTGAAGATAAACTTTGTTGTAGTCTGTCCATCACATGCTCTTTTTTGAATGTCTTATTTTGTTGGACAACTTCCCTGATTGTATTTAGGGACATTGGTGCAACTCCAACTGAAGCATGAAACTGAAACCAACATGATGGGATTCAATAATTACATAATTAAGGTATCCAATTACAGTATTAACAGAAAGTAACAATGGCATTCATGCAATGTACTACCTTGCTATTTTTTTGCCAATTATTCAATGATGTTGTCTGTCATCAGCATGAAAATTTAGGTTCATGATGTACAGTATACTCACAATTGCCTGAGTGAGAATAACTGTAGACATTCCCTTTGTCCACCTTGGTTGCATTTCTGGCAACAAGGAACTCAGTATCTCTTTTATGCTGTCATGGTAAACGGTAATCAGCTTTTCCCAAGCCTCCTTATAGACGATCGCCCAAGCAAGTAAAAATCCCTTGAAGAATTGAAAATAACAAAAAACGTAAAATACTACATATATACCCCTTCAAAAGAGTAATAGAGTATGTCAATGAATAAGGTTAAAGGAAAGCAAACTCACTTTTCCAATTACTTATTTCCAATGGTATGGTTTTCCATTTCCAATGTCTATACGTCCTCTTTGTCTGGGAAAATCCCAAACCATCTCATTAATATTAAATAATCTATTGACTCCTGGGGGTTCCCATTGACAAATACAATCGTCTGGCATTAGACAGAGTAAAATACTATGTCCGCCCGGTTTAAGCCGGTATGGGTGTTAAAAGGATCAATTTACATACTGTGTTTTCTAAAGCAATTGCTTTGACACCCTTGTTCAGTCCTTGCTCGTCCTCACACGAAAATGGAGTACGTACATATTTAAATACAAGCACGCGTCCTTCTGCCCTGCAAAGTGATTCAAGATAATAATAATTAAAGGTTTAAAAAACAAGTTAGATAGTGATGGTAAGAGTAACTAATTCGGAAGAGATCATGATAAGACCTTGGTTTGCCATGCATGTTTTCTTATGTACAAAACTTCAGGTTTTCTATGTAACCATTGGATAGGTAAAAGCCTCTGTCTATACCTTGGTAATACATCATCATTGGATGTCAACATCAGACTGCCCCCTGGCTTGGTCACACCACCAGTCCGCGAACCCATAGTTAGGCCACTCTGTAGCTGTATAAACAATTCTGCCAGATTGGCTGAAATGACTGGATCATCAATCATCACAACTAAGTTTGTCTTGCTGAGGGTATCTCTAATCACAGGCCTGGTGATTTCAAAAGTGATATATTATGAGAGAGTTCCCTACCCATTTCATATACTTCGACTTGTGAATTTCCTACCCTTTCATTTACCTGACGCAGGAATAACCCCCCCCCCCCCCCCCCCCGTTCACAGGTCATTGTTTTACCAAATACAGAAAGTATCCTAAACATTCATATAAAAGGTAAGGTAAGGTTAGATTTACCTTATGAATGTTAAGATACTCTGTATTGGTAAAACAATGACCCGTGACGTGTGTTTTGTACCTGCTGCACTGTGTATCAAAATATGCTATCACAGCATAATAGTCCACTCACATTTTAAGGAATTATTAATAAAAAGGCACTAAGGCAAGCTGTCTTTAAAACCCTAGTCCAATTTGACATTAATTTTACAGTATGATAGCAAACAGTGAAAAAATCTACATTACACAGAAACTCCACTTTGACTCTGATCACCACCAGCAAGCATCGTTGGGTGGCTTCTGTCGCCCACTCCTTGTGCCTTAGCAAGTATGTCCAGTGTGAGGGACTTCCCCACGTTTCGTTCATCTAGATTTGAATGCAGCATCCCAATAGAACTCTCATCTAAAAAAAAGGGTTAATGTAAAACTTCAGTGTCAGATACTAGTGGCTGGAAAGCAAACAACAGCTGAGACAAAATTGACTTACTCCAGGATTCTTCATCATGTATCCGAAGGAGCCTGGAGAGGACAAATGAAGAGGCGAGTTTCATTGACAGGGTGTTTGCAGAAAATCCATTGCATGCCCAAATAAACCTGTGTAATCAGAGAATAGATCAATTTTCAAATTTCTTCATTATACACGTATGCATGAGTAGATTGCTATGGCACAAAAAAAATATTTTTTAGAACTTCAGTTTACATTAATTACTAGAATGGCAGTGTAGTATGAGCTTCAACCAACAACGTGATCTCAGGAGTAAATGATTTTGGTGCACATCTATAATGCTATGTTCGTGCACATTACTGTATGTTTCGTTTCTTTTTTTTTTCACAGGTACAGGCTAACAGAATTATTACACAAAGTCATTCAATTTGACACCATAACGATAATACCTTTTGCAAACATCATTTAAGTGACTCTGATTTCCTATTAGACGCCTACTGCAGACAACCTCAAACGGTGTGCAAATATCATCCAGGAACAAATATCGCTGTCTCTCTTTTTCGAGAACCTTTTTTCTGTATACATGCATCTACCACACAAAGCAAACAAAACATAAGTCTGAGGGTGGTTTTAAAATAACAGTGGAATCAAGAAGTTATGTAATAGCTGCAACCATTCCACTTCTTCGTTGAACTGGCCATGTGCAAGTCAGGGAAAGTGCTTTATTTTGTGATTGGTTCATTATATTCTTTTCCCCCTGCCAACATCAGAGTAATTTCCTTGGTATAATGAATGCTATTACTAATAATAGCTTTCCAATAAGCGACTGAGTAGTCTCAGTGGACATGAATCTAAGAACAAAATAAGAGGAAGAGTTGACCAAATATCGAGATCTGGCAAGAGATATTGGAAAGATGAGGAGATTTCAAACCAAAGTACTTCTAGGGGTAATGCGGCTGGAAAGCAACCTGAAGTGCATTGGTGTACACACCCCAGTCGAGTTTTTGCAAAAAAAAAACACTCTTCTTGGAACAGTCAGAATTTTGAGAAAGATGTTGGAACGTTACTTGACACATGCAAAGGTGTGGTTGAAATCTAGTACAGGTGGTCACCTTATTTAGCCTACTTAATGTTGCCTCGCTGGCACCTAAACGAATTCCCTGACACCCAAGATTAGAGAACAATGATGATAATGATAACACTAATAATAATAATTATTAATATAATAATCATCATAATAATTATAATAATTATTAATAATCCTTTCCTTTCCTTTTTTATCCTATTTCTTGTACCAAAGAAATTTAATAGCAGAATAAAGTTGAAATGGAATTGTGCATTTTGATATTACCTCCTTTGAGAGGCACCAATAATCGGGTTCCACGTTCTTCTTTTGCTGTAGACCAATGCAATCTGCAGCAAAATATTGTCTAATGTTGTCTCCTTGATACTCCTGCTTGAGATACATGTAATATTTTTCCAGCATTACCCCCTCTGACAACATGAATGTTCCACCTCCAAAGCTTTTTCTCGTCTTTTCTAAAAACTTAGCTTTTGAGTCGAATGCAGACGCTGGAATTACAATTCTAGATAATTAAGTGTTCAAAAAAATTAGTTTGTTTGTTGAAGCCCATTATATCCCATTATTATTAATTATAAAATATTACAAAATATGGTTTGCATGATAATTAACGTTCATAACCGGCTTATCCTTTTATCTTCAAACACATGAACTCTTGAAAAAAATGATTTCTACTTTGGGATATACAGTCAAACCTCAATTAAGCGATCACCCATCAATTTCCCGAAATTAACTTCCCATATTTACTGTAAATTTGACCTCTGTTAAACGGTCACCTCTATTAAGAGGACGCGTGCCCTGTTTGGATTTCCCAAATGACTAATTTTACTGAGAATCACCTGTATTTAACGGCCACATTGTTACGAGATAACAAACAATGAACGGCAATTTCTTGGAAAAGAAAGATAAGCGAAGCGTGTACAGTTTATCTCGCAGCTCATCAAACGCAGCGTTAGCAGAGGGTCTGAATGGGGCGGTCCACATGTCGGTTATCGGTTCAAATTTTATTACTTTGTCGGTTGTCGGTTAAAATTTTCGACCTTTGTCGGTTGTCGGTAAGTCCCAGTTAAATTTTTTTGTCGCTAGTCGGTAATTTTCCCCTCGTTTTGTCGGTAGTCAGTAATATTTTCTAGCCCTTTGTCGCTAGTCGGTTAACCCCATTTACACCCTCTTAGCATTGTATGTAGAAAAATACACGCCTCTGTGGTAGGTCAACCGTCCCACACGTCGAATTCCTCTTTTATCAGTTTCCTTTGCAGTCAACCACAAGAAAAACTGTCACCTTCAAACTGATACTCGCATGCAAATATTGTTATCATATAGTTCGTTACTGTTGTTGTCAACAATAAATGTAACTTAGTTGATCCGTAGTCAAACACAGAGAGGTGTATACTCCTAAAACTTCAGGCATGAATGCGCGGGTAGAGGAGATATGAACGTTGTTAGATTTTGCTGCGGCTTTCCGGGTGCCAAAACTTTTCTGGACCTTCGAGAAACGGGCCACTGGTCAATTTCTGCCCCATTACGGATGTTTTAGGAAAGTAACCTCTGTAACCTCTGTTAAGCGGTCACTTGGCCATTGAGGCATTGAGGGTGAACGCTTGATCTTTCATCGGTTCGTTGAAATGTGTATAGGCCCGCAAAGCGTGCTTGTGACCTTAAACTATTTTAAGTCTAGTCTGTTGACAGTAATTGCAAAGAAACAAATTAATAACAAAGACACATTGTGCCATCTACTTGGTGTTTGTACCCATCATCGTGTTACTTCATTTCGTTTTCCTCGAAGGACTGTCTTGGACAGACCCATCAGTAGTTTGTTCAGGGGGGTAAGCTCAGTAAGGAATCTACCTATGATTTATGCAAATACCTGCATGATTATTTCCGCAACACAGTCAAAAATCTTATTTCCAAGCTGTCAGTCTACAAACCACGTAAGGCTTTACCCTTAAATATCAGTGAATAACTATACGTGGATCTTGAACTGATAGACCTTAACAGGGATAGATATAGTTTTTGTTTCTAAACAGTCGTAATCCCAACTTATCCAATTAGTCAAAGGTTATTATTATATATAGTGTATCTTCTTCACTTCTGATTCTGTCGCCTTTATCTATTACTCAACTTGAGCGCATTGAATATCTATTTTGTTTATCTGTCATGTGTGAATAGAGAGAAAATGCGATCGCGCATAACAGGATCGTTGTCCGGTAAAAGAATATATATATATATATATATCCTGTGCGGATTTCATTAAATGCATTAACTAATATATTAAAGGCATGGAAGGCCATTTTCTGCACGAGTAGCGCGTCTTTGCCCTAGATGTGCTCATAAATTTCCTTTAAAGAACACTTTCGGGGAATGGATGTGCGCTGATGAGATGATTTTGCACTTAAACTTACACGTATCGTCAATAATTTCTTGTTTGTTAATTAAAGGACAATTTTAGTTATTTTAAAAACAGTCTTAAGATGGTGAATTTTTAACCTGACTAAGAAAGTCCATACCTCTCAACTAACTTGCCAAGTACTCGGGCGCCGAACGAACACACCAGGTATCCCCCATCAGCAATCTCCCCGATGATTTTCATATAGAAATCGCCAAACAGCACCCACTCATTCTTCCTTTCGAAGTATGTCCCTCCTTCCATGATCGAGAATACTGGACCGACACTTTCATCCTGCACAAGATGAAATCAATTCAGTAAAAATACCTGGAAATTTGTGAATCTCACCTGAAGCAGTGGTGTCCTCGATTAGTTTTCAATGACAAAGTAGCAATCACGCATTTGGGTGTAAAATAATTATCCTAAAGTTTATACTGATTCCATTAGAAAACGAATTTCTTACATCAATAAAGACTTCTGGATCCTCGACTAAGTCTTTCCGTGTCGCCATATAAACTACTCGTTTTCTTATGGTGGGTTATCTTCTTCTTCTTCTTCTTCTTCTTCTTCTTCTTCTTCTTCTTCTTCTTCTTCTTCTTCTTCTTCTTCTTCTTCTTCTCTAAGGAGTGGCTGGTGCAGTTAAACTTTGATCACTCAATTTATATCTCTTCCCACGACATGTCCAATGAAACAAACCAGGCCCTAATTGTTCAAACGATGGATAGCGCTATCCGCCGGATAAATCACTATCCACTGGATAACTCAATTTTGCTAGTGTTTATCCGCTGGATAGTGATTTATCCGGTGAATAGCGCTATCCATCGTTTGAACATCTGGGGCCAGATGGCCAGAGTTCAAAACAGCAGCCGGCCGAGCGGGAGCCGTCACTTGTTCGCGACCTTCACTGAAAAAAAAATAGTCTTGAGTTATAGTTAACATTTCATATCTGACAATAAAGCAGCTAGGAAACGTTTTAAACTGAGTACAAAAAGGTTTGGAACTTGGAAATGGAGAAGTCTTGTTCAGTGTGGACGACTAATACAGCGCTTTTACGAGTGTGTTCAAGCGTGAAACATGCAGG
>NC_090877.1:190000-197500 GCF_036669935.1 Montipora foliosa
TTTTGCTCAAAAATTGCTCTGAAAGGCACAATCGGAAATGGCCTACCAGGGATACATCGAGTACGCCCCCCCCCCCCGGGCTAGGCAACAAACAGCAAGACCGTGAAGTATGCCTGGACATGTCGACTGACATCCATCTTCAATTGTTCCGGGCAGATCTTTTACTACCGACTCGTTTTTAAAGTTCCGCACCTTTCAGCTTCTGTCATTTTCTCATACATTTTCTTTGTGTGGTTTCAGCTTCGAAGATAACTACTTTGTAGCTTTCCCTCGTAAGTATAAATGAAGTACGTTAGGGTTTTCGATAGGTTTTCAAAATACCGGCGTACTGGACATGGCTATTTTCCTCTGTACGGCCGATTGGAAATGCACTTGGAGCGAACCCGCAAGGAGGAGGAGGTCGGAAACCCCAGGAAATGCGAATTAAAATTTTTGGGGATTGGAGAAAAACGTATCACCATAAATACTTTTGTCCTTTGGCCAAACAGCGGTTACAAACATTTTCATTTTATACTTGACGTTTCGTATGTTGCAACATACATCATCAGAAGTGACGGTTAAAACTGTTACACAAAATTTTAAAAAACTAGAGCGAGGCACTGGTGACTAGTTAAAAAGTGTGATAACAAAATCGTTAAAATCATAACTTCCGGTAGTTGATACAACCGGACGAAACGTCAAAATGAAAACCGTGGTAAGTCCAAATTGTACATTTGGTTTTCCGATAGTTATTGCCTATCACAAACGCACAAAGTGGCCAAGTATTACCATATAACAACCCATTGTTTGATGTTGACTGCCTGTATGTATACTGCCCCTACTATCACGGCCGTAACCAGTATGAGGCCTTGCCAGGGGAGTGGGGGGTCCCGTGTCGCTTGTCTGAATCCTGGCAGAGCGTTCATTATTAGGCAAACGGAGGCACTCACCTGGGTCATTTTTTCTCCTTTCGTTAAAATAAGGCGTATTTTTATCGGCTTTGTTATTCAATTGCTGCGCTATGGCAAATGGTCCACCTAAAAATAGAAGCGCTAATAAAACTCAATCAAATCTCCATATCGACAAGGGCAGGTTTAGCACCTGAGATACATGCATAATGCAGTTATCGAAGTTAAAAGTAACCGAGTATCTCGTCCCCAGATAGCTATTGGTGATCAGCAAGTTTTCGAACATTTGAATTCGTCCCTGCATTTGTAGTTCGTTATTTCGCCCAAATCCAACCTTTCATATTTCAGTACGGAAATCTTGGTTCTTTTTTGTCTTTCAGAGAAAAATTCAAATTCTTGTTCGTTTTTAAGTCTTTTTGCGATAAGCGTATGCATTTGGCATTTTGATTTCAGCAACGTACCTTTTGAGAATATAAATACTAACTTAGCAAAGGCGGGAAGAATTGGCTGCTCGCGTACAAACGTCGCCGTCTTTACTGCGAATCGTAAAATCATATTCCTACAGGACGACTACGTAAGGACTAATGACCTGACTTAACGGCAGCATTCGAAAGTCGTCGATTAGTAATGTCTCTACTATCAGCCCACAGTACCTATCCATAGTAGTCCGAGAAAATCTTTCCTAAACAAGCGAACCGAAAGACAATAAAAACTGAAAGAACGCTGTTGAAATTTCTCTTCCAGGACGGGATCGCCCCCCAAAAAAAAAAACAAGGAGGGGACATGGCGACGTTAAAGTTGTTGAAGGTGACTTTAAATGACTCACGTTTATTTTTTGAAAGTTGCAAATATAGATTTGACGAATTTAATTGCAGTTAAAGCAGACGTTATCAATCAACATGTTAAATGACATGACAAATATTTTTTCCTTGGAGCGAGCGGATCTCTGGACAGCCCTTTCTTGCGGCCACGTTTTTGGGGCGCGCAAGGAAGAACATTTAGTGGAGAACAATAAAGACAATAGAGTGGTGTAACGCACTGTAATGTATTTTTTACAAAGCCCCGTATCCCAAGCTCTAAGGTGCTTTACATCTCACGAAAAAGGTTGATAAAAACTTAAAGGATACTAGAGTCTACCATAACATATATATATATAAAATAAATGGCAAAATTAAATTCATCTTGCCAAGGCGATAAAAAGCTGAATCCAAAACTTTTGAACAACCTTAACCCATGACAAAGTCACTAATCAAGTCAATCATACGCGAAGCAAAACAGATATTTCTTCAATTTAGAATGATTTGCATTTGTTGAAACTCTCACTTGCTCTTATGTCAAAAGGTATAGAGTTCATCAACTTAGGGACATTGACGCTGAAGGCCACGTTTCCATAAATAACAGTATTAGAACTTGAATGGAACCTTGAGCAGTAACTGGTTGGAGGAACATAGAGAGCGTGCAGGTTGTAAACAGGAGGGCTTTATAGGCGATGATCAAAGTCTTGAAATCTATACGGTACTTTACAAGACGGCAATGAAGCTGTTTCATAAGAGGGGTAACATGGTCGTGCTTTCTCTGGTTGAAGATAAGTTTCGGAACTATTGGTTTATAGTTGCCCATTAAAAATTTTTTAAGTTCTCAAAACAAGCATGTCACTCCTCGAAGCTTCTCTTTTCGGGATACTATTTGTTTCAAAAAGAAAATTTCCATGGCGCAAATATAGGCCAATATTGGTAAATACATAGCGAGTAGCGCACCAATCAGATTATAGGATTAGGATAGTATGTCACATGGACACTCCAGTAAAAAGTATCCTACTAACTTGGAGTGCTTTTTCTTGGACGGGGGGCAACTATCTGTTCAATCCTGTGCCAAAATTTATTTTTCTTTCTTTCTATCCTTTCTCTAAACCCCTTAAGATTCCATTCAAATTTACGTGCACTCTCACCTTAAGTGAATTTGAGCTCAAAAGGCGAGTATTCAGTGTAATGCCATGGGTATGCAATAACTAACTTAAGCCGATCATGTGAAGGCTAGCTTTCATTCAAGATCTTTAAATCTAAAAAACCCTTCCTTGCCAAATATCCCGGCTGGCATGGGTATCCAAATTTGTATGGGGTCATTTTAGTCGTGGCCTTTCAACCCATACAGGCACTGTTTAATGCCATTGCATGTTGACAAATTTTGCGAATCATCATTAGATCAGGGTTTTTGTACCACTTCTGCACTTTTTCCGTTTTTGAAAATTTTATTATCCCTGCAACAGTGTGCAATTCTGTAAGAAAATAATCTGACGCCAGATGGATTACAAATCGGCCACCTTTTAAAATCCCTTAAAGTTTTTATGAATTATAAAAATTGATACATGGCCGCGCGGAGATACGAAATTTCTCCTCGAGTGTTGAATAATATTTCACGAGTGAGCGCAGTGAACGAGTGAAATATTTTTCAAAACGAGATGAGAAATTTCGTATCTCCAAGCAGCCATGTAATAAAGCAGACAACGACGACGACAATAAAATAGACGGTTGAGGTGATAAAGAGTAATGAACAATTATTCCGTCATTAGCTTTTCCCATTTCCTTAGATAAGAGCTATTATTATTATTATTATTATTATTATTATTATTATTATTATTAGTAGTAGTAGTAGTAGTAGTAGTAGTAGTAGTAGTAGTATTAAATGTAATGTTACCTTCCCCCTCTCCCTCGCGATATGTAGCTCATTGCTATGAACACGCCTTGTCGTGGCAATAAAACCGCCAAGGGAAGGAAGACCTCCATTACATTTTCAACGCCGTAACACAAATATTGTTGTCCTTAAGCCAGGACAAGACGTGTTCCCAGACGTCAAATGAAAGTCTGCAAAGGAAGAGCAAATGTTCTACGGGTTCTGGTTTACCTTGACAAAAATTAAAATTTGGGGAGTGCGTTAAACCAAAACGGTACAGCCTATCATTAGTGACGACTATGTTATTGAGGATTTAATATTGAAACTCTCTCAACTTTGTATCAAGACTATCAGATTTGATAATCTTGGTACTCTTGATACTTTTGATGGGGTATAATACCTTTGATACTCTCCATACCTTTGATACTTTTTATACTCTTGATATCCCTGATGCCCTCGATCCTCATGAAATCTTCAAAACCCTTGATACCTTTAATATGCTTGACACCATTGATACCTTCGATACCCTTGATACTCATGATACCCTCGATACCTTTGCTATCGTTGTTACTCATGATACCCTTGTTACCTTTGATACCCTTCATACTTGGATACCCTTGATACTCAGGATACCTTTGATACTCAGGATACCCTTGATACCCTCGATCCACATGATACCTACGAAACCCTTGATACTCATGATACCCGCGATACCTTTGATACCGTTGATACTTATGATACCCTTGATACCCTCGATACCTTTGTTACTCATGATACCCTCGATACCTTTGATACTCGTGATACCCGTGATACCCTTGATACTCAAGATACCCTCGATACCTTTGATACTCATGATACCCGTGATACCCTTGATACTCATGATACCCTCGATACCTTTGATACTCATGATACCCTTGATACCGTTGATACTCATGATACCCTTGATACCTTTGATACTCATGATACCTTCGATACCTTTGATACTCATGATACCCGTGATACCCTTGATACTCATGATACCCTCGATACCCTTGATACTCATGATACCCTTGATACCGTTGATACTCATGATACCCTTGATACCTTTGATACTCATGATACCTTCGATACCTTTGTTACTCATGATACTCTCGATACCTATGATACTCATGATACCCTTGATCTTCATGACACCTATGAAGCCCTTGATACTCATGATACCAGTCAATACCTTTGAAACCCTTGATACTCATGACACCTTCAATACCTTTGATACCTTTAATATTCTCAATACCCTTGATACTGACGATACCCACGATACTCACGATCCCCCTGATCCTTATGATACCGACTATACTTTTAATACCCTCGATACCCTCAATACCCTTGCTACCTTTGATAATCTAGATACCATCATTAGCTTCATATATTCGATGGTCTGGTTACTCTTTGTCACTATTTCCCACCCTTGCAACAAGTCTTTGATTCGACATTGACCCATCCACCAGTATCCCTGATACTCGTATCTCTCTGTCGTAGGCTCTTTAGGTGTCTTTGCCTGCATGCCGATCTGTTGTGAATCTGTCTTAGTGGTTGTCTTGAAAATCCAGACCTCTCTGTCTACGTATCTCCCTCCTTGTATTCCACTAGTATTCCGAGCAGAAACCAAATATTAAAAAAAGAATGATGCAAACATATTTTTATTTATCTTTCTCTTTATGCTTATATAAAAAAAAGGGCATTCAGTGTTGGCCAATCAGCACATAGCTTGCGAGAGCTGCTACTTGCCTCATCTGGCGATTTATGTCCAAGCTGGCCACAGGAATAGCATGTCACAGTGACTTTTGGTGGTGAGTTCTTCTTTTTACAGTTCATGACGCTGTCTTCGCCAGTTTGTGATGGGGTACGTGATTTCTCCGTCTCTTCGTAGCTCCTCAGTGCGATCTTGAACTCTTGGAACTTCATCTTGTCTTCCTTTTCATCGCGCTGCGAAACAATGGCTGAAAACGTTTTATATTCCTCAGGTAAGCCTTTTAACACCATAGCAATCAAAAGGCTGTCACTGACTATCTCGTCGGCCGATTTCAGTGATGCAGCTGCAGTTTCGGCCCGTAATACATAATCCGTAATACTCTCAGCATGGCCTTTTTGCAGTGAAGTAAGTTCGGTGTAGAGCGCAAGAACACGTGGTTTGCTTTTACCCATGTAATGATTCCTCAGTATTTGTAGAGCTTTCTTGCCATCGTCCTTCGCATCTCTCATGACCAAGGATAGGCTACGGTCATCTAAACACTGGATTAGTTGGGCGAAAGCATCAATGTTCTTGACCCTATTTTCCTCATCTAGCTCGCCTTCTGCTAGGATAACATCGTGCAACTTGTGTAGTCGCATAAATCCAAGGAACTTAATTTCCCAAAGCTCGTATTTCGTTTCGTCACCATCAAACATTAGTCGTCGACTGGGCCCATAACCTGTTGCGAGTGTGGCCATGCTTCTTGGTGGATAAGACAAACTTCAGGTAAAAACACAACTCAGTTTTATTCCAACATAGATTTCTTCCACAACATTCACCATGTGGGCTGATGCAATCTGCCTCAACCTGGTGTTACAAGCTATCGTTACATTTACTTCCGGTTACAAGGAAATTTACATGTTGAGTTTGCATCCAACAAGGGACACATGACGTCCACAAATAACCTTTTAATAGACAAACACAACTTATTTCCTAAACAGCTAGCTTTGTTGAATTCTATTAATTTTGTGTTTCACTGAGATACAGGTATGATGACTTTTGAGTATTTAAATACTTTTTTCCCCACAATATACAAAGAAATGCTTATTAACAAGTTTAATATGCAGTGTGTGAGTGTTGTGGGGGGGGGGGGGTGGTGGTGGGTATTGTTGTACTCTAAACAGACCAATACTTCGTCCTAGAGAGTAAGGCACAATAAAGATCAACTATTACTATTACTTCTGTGACTGTTTCAAAGTGACTTCATGTCGTTGTCAAAAATTCAAGAAAGCTCATGTCATTTTTCACCAATCCATTTAAATTCAATAATTTCTGTAAAATGAATAAGTTTTTTCCCTTTAATTTATAAGACTAATTTTACTTTTGTACCAGTTAGGCATGCTGTTCTGAATCATGCACTACAAGGCTTTATGTATTTCAGTTTGTATTGAATTGTGTACTAACACTGGGATTGTAATTCAGTTAATACATGTAGTTGTGTTGTTGTGGGTCTTTTCTCTGGAGTGCCATTTATACACGAGGATGCTAATTTTCGTAGAGGCTCATATGGTTTGTGCTTACATAACAAAGACAGTAGAAGCCCAAATGGATAAACATCACTAGCTATTGACTGTGAGTGAGTTCCTCGAACAACTTCAGGAGCTATGTGCTTATGAAATTTTCTATATTTTTCTTGGTCTCTTGAAGACAGCTTGTAGATTTTGCCAAAATCTATGATTACAGGGTGTAAACTGTTATGGGTTTCATTTATGATGACATTGACACCTTTTAAATCATTGTGCAGGTATTCCTTAGAGTGGGTGTAGTATAAAGCATTTGCACATTCAAACACAATTCTACGCCATTCCTTTTGGGGATCATTAACATTTTGTAGCACAAGGGACCTGAAATGTAAGAAAAGCTTACAGTGATTACTCAAAGCCTGGACAAGAGATTGTCTTAAACAATGGATAGGAGTAAATAGTTCATTTAAAAAGAAAAGGCCTTCTAGCAGCTGCTGAGTTGCAGCTTTAGTCCCTGAAGATTACCTGGGTGATCCATTTTTGCAAGAACAGATGCCTCATGCTTCACAAGAAAGAGGTGAATATTTACTTTAAATTGCTTTACAGCTACCGTAATTCCCCTGTACATATTCTTTGAGCAAATGCCAAAGACAATCTCTCCATGAACTTCATCGTGGCTTCTACCATTAGTTAAGTAACGTCGACTGAT
>NC_090877.1:202500-230000 GCF_036669935.1 Montipora foliosa
CCGTGAATCGTGCCGGTGCGGGTCACAAAGTTGCCGACAACATTTTTCATGTTCACTAAGGTCCCCTCAACATATCTAGACTAGTGGCTTGCTTTAAGCATTAATTTCCCACGGGACTTAATTTTACGACACTTGCTCCCTGACTATTTGGGACTGTAACTCTTGTTCTTTCTTTTAGAGGTTTTTTTTCAAAGTCTATATGAACTTAAAGGGATCCTCCACTCTTAAAGTAAATATAGCTGAAAATGCTCTAAATATGCTAAAAAGAAGATATTTTGCATAAAAAAGTATTCTGCTCACCCGGATATATTTTTTTCGGCGTCCAAAAAAGGCCATCACGCTGGTTCGAACTTCCCGCGGGCCGCCATCTTGATAGGTGCGTGAAGCAGTCTGGGCTTGTGACGTAACTTGGTTGCTTGGCAGATATCAACATATCACAACAAAATGCCTCATTGCGTGGCCTTTGAATGCAATGTTCAGGCCAAAAACAAACAAAACGATCCCAAAATTCGGTTCCACGTTTTCCCAAGAGATAAAGAATTACGCCAGGCGTGGATTCATGCTATCGGGAGGACATCTCTACCGAAGGATCCTCGTTTGTGCTCCAAACATTTCGAACAACATTGCTTCAAAGAGTCTTATCTGATGGAATTGCGACTGCTTGGATCAAGCCGTATGTTGAATCCTCTCAAGCCAGATGCTGTTCCAACGTTATTTTCACACAGACCCGCAGCCCCTGTACGTCTTTCCAGTGTGAAATGCGCAGAGAAGCGACAAAAGCTCGAGGTTTGTATTATTTTGTTAAGCTTACGTTAACGCGATTCCTGGTAAATTCTCCAGATTCCCGGAAAAATTTACATGTAACTCTTCCCCGGCTCAAACTTTCGCGGGAAAAATATTCAAAACCCAGCACTCATCGAAAAAAGTTTTTTCACAAGAAATTGAGCTCGGAACATATATAAATTTATATTGATGTTTATTTACAATAGTCTTTTGTTGTTTATTTGCTCTTTAGACTCTTGCTGTCTTACTGGAAGACAACCCAGGTACTTCAACTTATGGGGATGAAAATCAACTGGCTTTAGCGGAGGGGCAAGACGACGATTTGCCGGAGATGTTGTCAGAGAGTATTTCCCAGACCATGTGCGATATGGGGACACAGACAGAGTGCCCATCTGTAACAACTCTGGTATCAATGGTAGACGATTCAACACAGTGTGAAATGCCAACAACGGTTCACTCCCCAACAACCTGCAACGCAGAGTGTCAATTTCCGCTTGATGTTTGCGAAACTGATCTTGCGGATCACACATATTGTGACAAGAAAGCACCTCAAGTAGAAGTGGGAGAAACTGCACCAGATTTAGACCTACTTGAAGAAGTGGAGGAAATGCATGCTTATAATGCCTCCCAGGGTTCTCAACTTGATTTGTTTCCTGACTTAAGTGAGGTTGAACCTAATGAGAATGCTGGTGATGAACCAATGGAAGTTATCATATCACAGGAAACGGAGTCCAGCCAGTCAGAGTATGAGCCCAGCGGAGACCAGTCAGCCTCCCAAGGTAAAGCTCCTTCATCTGAAGAGGAGATGGTGGAAAGCAGCTTTGGAAAACGGCGTGTGTTCCTTATTTATGAAGAAAACCTGAAGGAGCTGTTGCGGTTTTGTCCAAGATGTGGCGCATTCATTGTTCCAGAAAGCATTGAAGAAGTGCAGAACGAAGGCACACAACTCACATTGAAACTGAACTGTTTGAATAACTGCAACTTCAAATGGCAGTCACAGCCTCCCTTGTGTGACATTAAAGGGGCAGGAAATCTGCTGGTATCTGCAGGAATTTTTCTCTGTGGCATTCCCTTCTCCAAGTTTCAGTCCTTTTCAAGGCTGATTAACTTGAAGTGCATTGGACAGGGAACATACTATAATCTACGAGAAAAGTATGTATTTCCAGTTGTGACAACAACTTGGAAAGAACAACAGGCAGAGATTTTTGCTGATTTAAAGTCACGGGAAACTGAAGCTGTTTTGGCTGGGGATGGCCGCTGCGACTCACCGGGCCATTGTGCAAAGTACTGTACTTATACGCTTCTTGACGTAGAGAGTCAAAAGGTTGTGGACTTCAAAGTTGTAGTTGTTTCAGAGGTAGCAAATTCCAATTGCATGGAAAAGAAAGGTTTTGTGGACACATTGTCAAATATTGAAGCAAATGGCATCAAAGTGGGTGTGATATCCACTGATCGACATCCTCAGATTAAAAAGGAATTGAGGGTCAACCATCCCAACATAGATCACCAGTTTGATCCATGGCACATTGCTAAGTCTGTTAGCAAGAAATTGTCTGCTGCATCAAAGAAATCAGGCTGTTCAGAGTTGGCACCATGGATCCCATCCATTGTCAACCATCTGTGGTGGTCTGCAGAAAGCTGTGGCAAAGATCCAGAGGTGCTGAAAGAGAGGTGGTTGTCAGTCATTCATCACGTGACCAACAGACACGAGTGGCCGGGAAACAGGCACTTCCACAAGTGTGAACATGGAAGGCTCACGACTGAGGAACAGCGAAGAAAGAAATGGCTCAAGCCTGGAAGCACTGCCCACACTGCACTACTGAACATTGTGAAGGACAAGCACCTGCTCAAGGATATTGTTCACCTTGTAGAATGTGTACATACCACAGCCCTGGAGGTGTACCATTCGTTATACCTAAAGTATCTTCCCAAACTGACGCACTTCACTTATGATGTTATGAAGGCTGGCACTATGTTGGCAGCCCTTGACCATAACTTCAATTCTAACAGACCCCAGGTAATGCAAATATATGACACCTTATTTACGATTCCACAATATTTCAACTCTAAGTCCAAATGTCAACAGGCAAATTCTCCTTCCTTGTCTCCATACATTTGTTATAAAACTGGAGGGAAAGCTGTTAAACCCAATTTTTTTTTTTTTTTGCTGTTGATCATTTTATTAATTCTCGTAATTTCTCTGGTTGATATCGCAAGGGGAAAAAATTCTTATAACCCAAGTTAACCACTCAGGAAGAGATGTCCAATGTTGGTTTAATATTAACATTTTGTTATTCACTTCCTACATGTAACAAACATGTACTTATTAATTTCTAATAGGCTTTGATTCAAACTGGAGAATTGCAGGGAGAACCCAGATTTAAGATTTCCTGGAGTAAAGTGTCCAAGCGGTTTGGAGCAGAGCAGAATTTAACAAATTATCTATGAACGACGATATTCGCATCAAAACAAACCGAGACTAATGGTATCAAAAGATCAAAATTGAAACCAAGCTTCCACTGTCTTCGACAAAAACGCGAGTTCTTTACAACACACACACTCCTTGTCAGTCGGCATAAGTGCACATTGATCACATAGGCACCAAGAAGTGTTCGTCCGCCGCCTTTCTCCACGAGGCGATTCCAAATTGCCGATCTCATCCTCCTCGTCCTCTGAATTGCTACCTGTCTCTTCCATTTCATCGCTTGAATACTCAGGTTCAAGTTGATATGGCTGAATAGACATCTCGAACCGCTCTTGCCACAAATAAAAATGCGAAATGGGAGCAACCTAGTTACGTCACAAGCCCAGACTGCTTCACGCACCTATCAAGATGGCGGCCCGCGGGAAGTTCGAACCAGCGTGATGGCCTTTTTTGGACGCCGAAAAAAATATATCCGGGTGAGCAGAATACTTTTTTATGTAAAATATCTTCTTTTTAGCACATTTAGAGCATTTTCAGCTATATTTACTTTAAGAGTGGAGGATCCCTTTAAAAAAAGCTGGTTGAACTTATGTCTGAAATACGGAAAATCGAACAGTTTTTCCTGCAATTTCGGCACTTTTCCTGCAATTTTACCCATTTTTCAGTTTTAGAATAAGCGCAAGAAGTGGAGTTTCAAGCAATCGTTGTAATAGGGTTCAGATTCGCAAACATAACAAACAAAAAAAAAAACAAATAAAAGTACTGTCATAAGAAATTTAATGGCTACCTGCTCTTTAATTGTTCTTCCTGTCTGCATAAAAATTTGCCGACACTGCGAAGTGTATATTTTCTTCCTTTTCTGTATTCAGGATCACGAACGGTGCATTTAGTGGGATTTTGCGGTTTATCGCTCTTTGTAGAGATTGGTAATATGCTCAATGATACTTCCAAGTAAATAACTTTGGTAGAGATCCATGGATGTTCCCGTATGAGGCATACTTCGTTTCACTCCCCGTCATGTCTTTTCAATGCCCTGCTGTGGGCTCATTTGTCTTGGTCGACGAAGTTTAGGCGATGGTTAACTGTGAGATGATGTTAGCCCTTGTCTTGTAGGCAGTTGTAAACTTTCCGGCCTCAGGTAGCTAGGGCTAATATTTTTTCAAGGAAAGTTTACGGTCAGAAAATTAATATGTATTATTTCGGATTGAAAGCTATCCATTGCAGTTTTTTCTTGAGCATCGCGAAAAAGATCCATCTCCCGATGCGGCACTTTGTCTTTGCCAACTGACTGCGTTTTCACACAGGTTTTGGACATGGAAGACGAAAGTACATGTAAATTGTTTTCTTTGCACCACTCTATGCACAACTCTGGAAAGGCTATAAAGCAGGGACAATTTCCAAATGATCAAATCTCCCATTGCTGTGACGCTTTTACTTCGGTAGCCATCTTGATAATATTACGAAGACACAAGTAAAAGAAGGGAAACATGAAACGATTTTATTTGCAATGAACTTGTGCATGAAAGTTTCCCATGAAAGATGCCCCAATCAGACTTTAAGCGTGGTATACCCTTCCACGCAGTGAACTTATAAATGTGCCGCACGCACATGACGTGAAGGAAAAGCAGGTCACAGTTCACAGCAGTACTGGAAAACCTAAAACCATCACAGGGACTAACCTTAAGCCTAAACAGTGCCTTAAGTCGTAATTAGGTTACGGTTAGCATTATTAAAGGGATGGGTTGTTTTAATAGTAGTAAAACAGGATCTCTTAACGGTAACCTACAAGTGTAAGTTCGATTGTAGGTGCTCGGCGCGGCACGTGTATATAATTACGTACCATTGTTATGTAAATAGCCAGCCAGAATTCAAAATAAATATCATTCTCACGGTGTGAATTAGCAACTTGACACGTTAGCTCAGTGGTAAAGAACAGGGACAAGTAATCCAGAGGTTTACAGTGGGTTGGAGTTCAAGGCAAGCTGCGAGTGACATATCATGGGATAAAATGGCACAAAAAGCCGAGCGGGGTCTGGAAATAAGAACAAGACAAAGGGATAGAAAGAGGAAAGCTGGGACAAAAACGAGTAACGGTGTGGGCGATGAAGGGAAAGAAGAGAGAGGGAGGGAGAGAAAAAATAAGAGCCGTTTTCATTCATCCCGTAAGTACAAATTACCCATGTATATATTCGGTTCTCTTGGGTATACGTATTGTTCTACAAAACAATAGCACGAATGAATAATTAATTTATTGTGCATGCATAATGAGGTAGGGACCTGTACGGAAATCATTCCCATTGGACTTCCGTACCAATGTAAAAGCTTGCATTAAAGTAATAAATGTTCACACGTTGTAAATAGTTTTAGTCAGTTATAATGGTCATGAGTCTCTAATTGTTAGAGTCTCGTGACTATTATAACTAAACTATTTACAACGTGTGAACATGAAAGCGAATGTGTTGTGGTTCAATTTTATCCTTAGTTTATATCATATAGCGATGTTTCTCGTGACGTCACCCATTGTTATTAATATGCCAACCAGAACCTAATTGGCTGCTGAAACAATGACTTCTTTTGATCCGTGGCTCGCAAATTTGAATATCAAAAGAAATGTGACATTAATGTTTGTAAACAAGAAATATCGCTATTTATCCTTGTTTTTAATGTATGTAGATGATTTTCAAAAACGGAAATAATTTGGACCAAGCATATAACACTGAACACAAAAAATATAAAAGTGAATAAAATGAAAGTTGGAGAGCTTACAATGATGTCTCAGGGACTTGCAAGAAATTGAAATTGTTTTATTGGTTCATTGTTGATTTGATTTAATTTTTTTTTTCACACACGAACATGTATTCCTGTGATAAAAACAAATACTCAGCGTGGTCCTCACCATATTGGCTGATAAGTGTACAGTTATGTTCCAGTGTTAAGCAGTTGCCTACAAAGTCATAGCATCTTGTACAAGTTGTAGCCTTTCTTGTCCTTTTCAATGTCATCCAGAGTTGGCTCTAAGCAATCGTTTGTTGATGTGAACTGTTTTTTCCATTCTTTGAAACTTTGCTACTTGCGAGTGCTTTCCAAGGACTTGTGTCTGCACATGAGCTAAATGTGTTTTGTAGTCTTCCTGAAGAACCTTAATATTGGGGCTGTTTCGAAGCTTGTTTCTGTACTTAAATTCTTAGCCAAAGCAGAGGACAAGGAAGATGTGGACAAATTTTGTCCTGGCATGTACTAAAACCAGGCACATCGGATCACTCTGGAACACCCTGGAAGTAACCCAAAACCCTCAATTTGGCTAACCCTAGGCCTAAAAACCAACCTAAGGCCTAGCTATGTCTAGGGTTAGCCAAATTGAGGGTTTTGGGTTACTTCCAGGGTGTTCCAGAGTGTTACGGTGTTCCGGTGTTCCGGTGTTCCTGGTTTAAGTACATGCTTTTTGTCCTTCACCACAGTGGCTGGTCTCATGGGCTACTTCTGTTGGAGGCTCTTTAAACTGTGCTGTCCTGTCCTCGGTGCTATCCTCTGTCATAGCTTCCTCTTTAACTGCTCTTCCAACTTCTGATCATCCTGGTCCAAAAGGCATTCCCCCACTTGTTCAACAGCAACTAAAGTTTCCTCTTCTTCATCATCACTATCTTCTTCTGCATAATCTTTGCTTCTGCTTTCAATTTCATTACAATCATCATGATCATTTTTGCCCTCATTATCATTGCCAACATCATCATCATCATCTTGTAAGAAGCCAGAGTGAATGATTTGGTTGAGGTTACCACTTTTATCAAACACTCTGATAGTATGATGGGGTATTTTAACCCCTGCTGATGCCACACACTTGTCTTGCAAGTATATGGCTTCTGACTTCAGTGTGTGATTGCGAAAATGGTGTAAAGGCGAGAGGGTATCAGCTCCTGGTTGAGCTTCAACTGGTCTACTGACATCAAAAAAATTCAATGCCACTCAGAACATGCCTCCACCAACTTCCTTCACCACAGAAGAGGAAGTCTGCAATTTTTTCCAGGTGTGCTTGGTACGCATGTGGATACTTCAGGATTACTCTGTGAGGGATTATGGTGTTCTGTGCGGGAGGCAAGCAGCGTGCTAACTTCCCAAGTCTGGACGGTTGCTCTTTTAATGTGTCTCTTTGGTTATTCTCCTCTGCCTTCAACTCTGCTTGCATCCTTATGATGCCAGGGGTTATTATCTCTCCAGGTCTTCTACTTGATGTTGATGTAGAGATGCTTGAAAGTGTATTGAAGTGACGTTCTTGCTTTTCAGTATTGGTTGACCTGCAGCAGATAATACGATGTTGGATAAGAGCATGTATAACAAAAGAGTTTAGGTATCGCCCATAAAACGTTTGCTCTGAGAGGATCTGAGGCTTCCCAATGACTTCTTCACATGCAATGGCGTGGAGAAAGGTCTGATTGTGAAGTCTCAGGATGCTTCTTGGGCAGCGCTCCTCTGGTCTTGCATAAAGAATCCTGGATATTTCTGTCAAGGTATCCAGAAGGGATTGTACTTTATCACTCACAAATCCTGCACATTAAACAGTCAAAACAATACACACATTTACAAGTGAACAATCAACATCAACAGATTTTATAACCTGACCATGCTCAATTTAAGTACCTGATTTTCTTACATGGCTACCTTATTTGTGAAGACTAAGACCAATCAGAGATGTCTCTAACTTTTAAATGGGGCTTGGGAATTAGGACTGGAGTAGCCACAGGTTAGTGTCATTCTTTCAGTGGGAAATGGCAGTATTGGATGGCCCTGCTGATTCACAAAATTTTAAATTTATTAAATGTATGACATCATTCTATTAAACTGTACATGCACATTGTAAATTATCCTTATGTTTCATACGAAACATAATTTCTTGGGTACTCTAAATGCTGTTCTTAAATCTAAATCTGGCTAAAAGCATGTTTCATAACTGTGCGAGATCAGCTGCAAGAACAATATGATAAATAGAGGATATTACATGGCCGCACAGGGATATGAATTTTATCTTTGAGTGGTGCAAGTATCTCTCACGAGTGAGAGATATTTTCAGCACGAGAAAATAAAATTCATATCCCCAAGCGGCCATGTAATGTTCTGTTTATTATATAGATATTGATGAAATGTCTAGATTTAAAACAACTTGTTTTATTCATTTTCGAAATGATGAAAAAGTGGTCACCAACTGCTAAACCATGCATGTTATGAAAAACGAATCATGAGAATGTCAAATTTTGCAATAAAAATGGTAATGTAGTAGAGAAGAATTATATTAAAGCACAAAAGTATCTTAAAATGAAGAGAAAGCTCGTGTTTTAATGGGTAATTGTGTTGGTCGCCATGACAACACCTATATCCTCACATGATAAAAATAATATGTTCACTGCGCGTGGTGAAGATGTGATTTTTTAGTTAAAGGAGAAATCCTGGTATTTCATCAATATCTATATGATAATATAAAATTATTGCCTTTTTGTAAAAGAAAAAATTGAGATCCTTAAATGTTACCTTTTAGTTGTTTGGCAAGCACTATAGACATCTCTCGGTAGTCTGAGCTACGAAGTTGGTCTTTTGTTCCTGATTTCTGCTAAAGGTATTTTCCTTCCAGAAACGGTGAAAAGTACTTCCTTTAAAGTGCCATCACTGTTTAGGATTAGTTTCCTGTACTGCTTGGGCACCACCAACTCACCAATTGTATACTCTCCTGCCTCACGTTTGACCTAAAATAAAGGAGAAAACAAATTAAATTTGAACATAAATAACTTACATTTGGTAGCAACTTAATTCTCTGGGGGGAGGGGCTTCTCTTAGCACATGACTGTATACTATAGTTAAATAATTCAATCCCTGAATTTAATTTATTTTCAATTTTGGTAATGGTATTGACTTTTTATACATACCGGGTATCTTATTCAATGATCTTTGTGTTTAAAAATGGGTGACTTACCTTGAGTGTTTCTTTGATTTCTCTGGTTCTAGGTGTTGGAACAGTGATCTCTCCTCCAAGCATTTTATTTAGCCTTCGTCTTGGCTTTGCTGGCCTTTTGTGGAACTGCTGATAGTGCTGCAGGTTCACCCCGTGTTCTATCAGGTACTCTTTGACAATCATGTTACCCAGTTTTTTATCTCCAAGACCATGTCGCCTTGCCAAGTCTGAATAATTGATCTATGGAAAAAAAAATTATAAATATAATCCTTCCTGTTTAGCTTTGAGGCCCAACAATATAATAATAGAAGTTTTAAAACCATGCCATGTGGTATGCTCAGCTGAAATTGGGGAGGGGCTTGTGAATAAGAACTTCTAAAGTTATTAGCTTTTGAGGGCCCTCAAGGTATTTTTCATGAGAAAATTATTATAGTGTAGGTTGTAGAAATAAAGCATCTTTGAACTTCTCACAGGGGTAGGGTATGTGTATGGATGCACATAAATGTGCGTATGCAGGGAAAAGGGTGGGGTTGGCTGCAACCCCCTCAACCCAGGCCTCCCATAGGTGTGTCCTTGAATCTGATGCTTTTACCTAGGGAAAGTTAGATACTGTTATTTGAAAAAATACACTCACCTTTTCACCATCTTCCATATTTTGTACTTCTCATGGGAGGTTTTCCCTCTCAAAGTGGACTGAAGCTGGTGATGATGAATGGCGCTCGGGTTTTCTTTCTCCAAGGTTTTCCTGGTTCTTATGTTTCTGAGCCCTCAGTGATGCCTCTGTGGGTGATTCAAAGTGGAGAGATTTCCTTTGTCTCAACCTCTGGGTGAACGACTGCCTTGTTGCCAACATCACATCACAGTCTCTCTTAGCCCACTGATCCTAAATTTAATTTTTTTCTAGGCGAGCTTTAATTTCTCTCGACGTTCACATTTTTTTCTGAAGGTTAAGTTCCCTTACTTTCGTTTGTGCTTAAGCAGTTTGGAATAAATGTGTTTGACAGCATTATTTTATGGCTGTTTCGTTTGGTTTAAGTTTACTTTGTGCCTTCAAACCACTTTTACGAACTATATCTTGCACAATTTTTCGAGGCTTAACAGTATCTCCATTAGGAAAGAGAGTATGGATGGCAAAATAATGAACTTGGCAACCCCCACAATTTGACCATGTATGCTGCTTTTTCTGTGACATTGGAAGAACTTTCCAGTTTGCAGCCGAAAATGTGTTTATGTACTGTGATCGGCTTTTGGAATTCATCTTCCGGAAAGAGCTGTAAACTGCTTTAGACTTTTTGATATAAGTCGAGCGTTTGACGGCAAAGATGTCTCGGCTGTCCTCTTCGAAGATTCCTAGGTAGTTCTTCCATCTCTCACCAGGGTCAGTTTCAAATCGAACTGCTTCCAACTTTATGCCAGCTCTCCTTTACAGCAACTCTTGCAAATCCACAATTAAACACAACCGACATGACTGATCCACACGACTGCACTGGCGCATCTATAATTCGTTTTACTGCAAATGTTGTTAACGATCGCGAAGTATTTCGTGAAGAGTTTCTGAAGATATTGTTGTGCGTATGCCGCGCTATTTTTCGACTTTGGCGCAAAAATGTTACACATGTAATTTATTCTTATTCTTCGATATTTTTCAACTAAATGCAAACTTATAATGTTGATTTTCTTCACCACGGTTGGAACCACGAGTGCAACTATTTGTGCTAAAAATTTTAAGAGAATGGCGTTGTTATTGCAAACCATAACTCGATCGAATCCACCTCGGACAGGGATAAATTCTGGCTGGGATTCCAAGCGTAAAACTAATAAATCGTATCTCATCTATTCATAGACATAGCCACTGTTGCTTTCCGACTTTCTGTTTGTTTAGTGGTGGGAATTTGCTTCAGAACACAACCAACGAATTTGCCGCGTAAAGTAACCATTACTGAAGGAATCATATTACTTTCCGGTAAATTAGTAATACAGGCTGAGAGGGCTGCTCCTAATGCACCTTTCTGTCAAGTCTGAGAAAAATGGGGTGCAAACTACTTAATTTTTTTTTTTTTTTTTCAAAAAAATGGTTCAAATGCCTGGTGACCCAGGCCTTAATTTTACTTGAGCCACAACATCTCTAAGGACATGCAACTAATTGCTATCGAAACAATATTTTCCAACAGACTCTATCCGTAAGGCAGGTAAGGCCAGGGAAGCTTTTTTTAAATTTCAAAAGGGATGACAATTGATCCCAACGGTCTTAATATCCGCCAAGAAACGTATAAGATTTCAGTTTATTATTTACAGTCTTTTCAGTTATTTTCCCGTTACTCTTAGCATTTGAATTCAAATTTGTCGTAACTACCATATTTTATCACATTTTTCCAGTATTACGTCAACGTCCACTTACTATATATGTGTACAGAAAAGCAATCCAATGTAAACTCTCATTGTACCTGAAGAAGGCTATTTTCGCCAGCCGAAAGATAGTACACTACTAAAATCAAATCTACGCTGTACCGGCTCTTGCTTAAAATAAAAATCCTGAGAAGACAGGAAATGTTAACATCACAAGTGATCTTGAAATGAAGGGATCTGCACATTGATCAGCACATGAGATTACAACCAACAAATATTCAAGAATTTAACAAATTATCTATGAACGACGATACTCGCATCAAAACAAACCGAGACTAATGGTATCAAAAGATCAAAATTGAAACCAAGCTTCCACTGTCTTCGACAAAAACGCGAGTTCTTTACAACACACACACTCCTTGTCAGTCGGCATAAGTGCACATTGATCACATAGGCACCAAGAAGTGTTCGTCCGCCGCCTTTCTCCACGAGGCGATTCCAAATTGCCGATCTCATCCTCCTCGTCCTCTGAATTGCTACCTGTCTCTTCCATTTCATCGCTTGAATACTCAGGTTCAAGTTGATATGGCTGAATAGACATCTCGAACCGCTCTTGCCACAAATAAAAATGAGAAATGGGAGCAACCAAGTTACGTCACAAGCCCAGACTGCTTCACGCACCTATCAAGATGGCGGCCCGCGGGAAGTTCGAACCAGCGTGATGGCCTTTTTTGGACGCCGAAAAAAATATATCCGGGTGAGCAGAATACTTTTTTTATGTAAAATATCTTCTTTTTAGCACATTTAGAGCATTTTCAGCTATATTTACTTTAAGAGTGGAGGATCCCTTTAAAAAAAGCTGGTTGAACTTATGTCTGAAATACGGAAAATCGAACAGTTTTTCCTGCAATTTCGGCACTTTTCCTGCAATTTTACCCATTTTTCAGTTTTAGAATAAGCGCAAGAAGTGGAGTTTCAAGCAATCGTTGTAATAGGGTTCAGATTCGCAAACATAACAAACAAAAAAAAAAAACAAATAAAAGTACTGTCATAAGAAATTTAATGGCTACCTGCTCTTTAATTGTTCTTCCTGTCTGCATAAAAATTTGCCGACACTGCGAAGTGTATATTTTCTTCCTTTTCTGTATTCAGGATCACGAACGGTGCATTTAGTGGGATTTTGCGGTTTATCGCTCTTTGTAGAGATTGGTAATATGCTCAATGATACTTCCAAGTAAATAACTTTGGTAGAGATCCATGGATGTTCCCGTATGAGGCATACTTCGTTTCACTCCCCGTCATGTCTTTTCAATGCCCTGCTGTGGGCTCATTTGTCTTGGTCGACGAAGTTTAGGCGATGGTTAACTGTGAGATGATGTTAGCCCTTGTCTTGTAGGCAGTTGTAAACTTTCCGGCCTCAGGTAGCTAGGGCTAATATTTTTTCAAGGAAAGTTTACGGTCAGAAAATTAATATGTATTATTTCGGATTGAAAGCTATCCATTGCAGTTTTTTCTTGAGCATCGCGAAAAAGATCCATCTCCCGATGCGGCACTTTGTCTTTGCCAACTGACTGCGTTTTCACACAGGTTTTGGACATGGAAGACGAAAGTACATGTAAATTGTTTTCTTTGCACCACTCTATGCACAACTCTGGAAAGGCTATAAAGCAGGGACAATTTCCAAATGATCAAATCTCCCATTGCTGTGACGCTTTTACTTCGGTAGCCATCTTGATAATATTACGAAGACACAAGTAAAAGAAGGGAAACATGAAACGATTTTATTTGCAATGAACTTGTGCATGAAAGTTTCCCATGAAAGATGCCCCAATCAGACTTTAAGCGTGGTATACCCTTCCACGCAGTGAACTTATAAATGTGCCGCACGCACATGACGTGAAGGAAAAGCAGGTCACAGTTCACAGCAGTACTGGAAAACCTAAAACCATCACAGGGACTAACCTTAAGCCTAAACAGTGCCTTAAGTCGTAATTAGGTTACGGTTAGCATTATTAAAGGGATGGGTTGTTTTAATAGTAGTAAAACAGGATCTCTTAACGGTAACCTACAAGTGTAAGTTCGATTGTAGGTGCTCGGCGCGGCACGTGTATATAATTACGTACCATTGTTATGTAAATAGCCAGCCAGAATTCAAAATAAATATCATTCTCACGGTGTGAATTAGCAACTTGACACGTTAGCTCAGTGGTAAAGAACAGGGACAAGTAATCCAGAGGTTTACAGTGGGTTGGAGTTCAAGGCAAGCTGCGAGTGACATATCATGGGATAAAATGGCACAAAAAGCCGAGCGGGGTCTGGAAATAAGAACAAGACAAAGGGATAGAAAGAGGAAAGCTGGGACAAAAACGAGTAACGGTGTGGGCGATGAAGGGAAAGAAGAGAGAGGGAGGGAGAGAAAAAATAAGAGCCGTTTTCATTCATCCCGTAAGTACAAATTACCCATGTATATATTCGGTTCTCTTGGGTATACGTATTGTTCTACAAAACAATAGCACGAATGAATAATTAATTTATTGTGCATGCATAATGAGGTAGGGACCTGTACGGAAATCATTCCCATTGGACTTCCGTACCAATGTAAAAGCTTGCATTAAAGTAATAAATGTTCACACGTTGTAAATAGTTTTAGTCAGTTATAATGGTCATGAGTCTCTAATTGTTAGAGTCTCGTGACTATTATAACTAAACTATTTACAACGTGTGAACATGAAAGCGAATGTGTTGTGGTTCAATTTTATCCTTAGTTTATATCATATAGCGATGTTTCTCGTGACGTCACCCATTGTTATTAATATGCCAACCAGAACCTAATTGGCTGCTGAAACAATGACTTCTTTTGATCCGTGGCTCGCAAATTTGAATATCAAAAGAAATGTGACATTAATGTTTGTAAACAAGAAATATCGCTATTTATCCTTGTTTTTAATGTATGTAGATGATTTTCAAAAACGGAAATAATTTGGACCAAGCATATAACACTGAACACAAAAAATATAAAGGTGAATAAAATGAAAGTTGGAAAGCTTACAATGATGTCTCAGGGACTTGCAAGAAATTGAAATTGTTTTATTGGTTCATTGTTGATTTGATTTAATTTTTTTTTTCACACACGAACATGTATTCCTGTGATAAAAACAAATACTCAGCGTGGTCCTCACCATATTGGCTGATAAGTGTACAGTTATGTTCCAGTGTTAAGCAGTTGCCTACAAAGTCATAGCATCTTGTACAAGTTGTAGCCTTTCTTGTCCTTTTCAATGTCATCCAGAGTTGGCTCTAAGCAATCGTTTGTTGATGTGAACTGTTTTTTCCATTCTTTGAAACTTTGCTACTTGCGAGTGCTTTCCAAGGACTTGTGTCTGCACATGAGCTAAATGTGTTTTGTAGTCTTCCTGAAGAACCTTAATATTGGGGCTGTTTCGAAGCTTGTTTCTGTACTTAAATTCTTAGCCAAAGCAGAGGACAAGGAAGATGTGGACAAATTTTGTCCTGGCATGTACTAAAACCAGGCACATCGGATCACTCTGGAACACCCTGGAAGTAACCCAAAACCCTCAATTTGGCTAACCCTAGGCCTAAAAACCAACCTAAGGCCTAGCTATGTCTAGGGTTAGCCAAATTGAGGGTTTTGGGTTACTTCCAGGGTGTTCCAGAGTGTTACGGTGTTCCGGTGTTCCGGTGTTCCTGGTTTAAGTACATGCTTTTTGTCCTTCACCACAGTGGCTGGTCTCATGGGCTACTTCTGTTGGAGGCTCTTTAAACTGTGCTGTCCTGTCCTCGGTGCTATCCTCTGTCATAGCTTCCTCTTTTAACTGCTCTTCCAACTTCTGATCATCCTGGTCCAAAAGGCATTCCCCCACTTGTTCAACAGCAACTAAAGTTTCCTCTTCTTCATCATCACTATCTTCTTCTGCATAATCTTTGCTTCTGCTTTCAATTTCATTACAATCATCATGATCATTTTTGCCCTCATTATCATTGCCAACATCATCATCATCATCTTGTAAGAAGCCAGAGTGAATGATTTGGTTGAGGTTACCACTTTTATCAAACACTCTGATAGTATGATGGGGTATTTTAACCCCTGCTGATGCCACACACTTGTCTTGCAAGTATATGGCTTCTGACTTCAGTGTGTGATTGCGAAAATGGTGTAAAGGCGAGAGGGTATCAGCTCCTGGTTGAGCTTCAACTGGTCTACTGACATCAAAAAAATTCAATGCCACTCAGAACATGCCTCCACCAACTTCCTTCACCACAGAAGAGGAAGTCTGCAATTTTTTCCAGGTGTGCTTGGTACGCATGTGGATACTTCAGGATTACTCTGTGAGGGATTATGGTGTTCTGTGCGGGAGGCAAGCAGCGTGCTAACTTCCCAAGTCTGGACGGTTGCTCTTTTAATGTGTCTCTTTGGTTATTCTCCTCTGCCTTCAACTCTGCTTGCATCCTTATGATGCCAGGGGTTATTATCTCTCCAGGTCTTCTACTTGATGTTGATGTAGAGATGCTTGAAAGTGTATTGAAGTGACGTTCTTGCTTTTCAGTATTGGTTGACCTGCAGCAGATAATACGATGTTGGATAAGAGCATGTATAACAAAAGAGTTTAGGTATCGCCCATAAAACGTTTGCTCTGAGAGGATCTGAGGCTTCCCAATGACTTCTTCACATGCAATGGCGTGGAGAAAGGTCTGATTGTGAAGTCTCAGGATGCTTCTTGGGCAGCGCTCCTCTGGTCTTGCATAAAGAATCCTGGATATTTCTGTCAAGGTATCCAGAAGGGATTGTACTTTATCACTCACAAATCCTGCACATTAAACAGTCAAAACAATACACACATTTACAAGTGAACAATCAACATCAACAGATTTTATAACCTGACCATGCTCAATTTAAGTACCTGATTTTCTTACATGGCTACCTTATTTGTGAAGACTAAGACCAATCAGAGATGTCTCTAACTTTTAAATGGGGCTTGGGAATTAGGACTGGAGTAGCCACAGGTTAGTGTCATTCTTTCAGTGGGAAATGGCAGTATTGGATGGCCCTGCTGATTCACAAAATTTTAAATTTATTTAAATGTATGACATCATTCTATTAAACTGTACATGCACATTGTAAATTATCCTTATGTTTCATACGAAACATAATTTCTTGGGTACTCTAAATGCTGTTCTTAAATCTAAATCTGGCTAAAAGCATGTTTCATAACTGTGCGAGATCAGCTGCAAGAACAATATGATAAATAGAGGATATTACATGGCCGCACAGGGATATGAATTTTATCTTTGAGTGGTGCAAGTATCTCTCACGAGTGAGAGATATTTTCAGCACGAGAAAATAAAATTCATATCCCCAAGCGGCCATGTAATGTTCTGTTTATTATATAGATATTGATGAAATGTCTAGATTTAAAACAACTTGTTTTATTCATTTTCGAAATGATGAAAAAGTGGTCACCAACTGCTAAACCATGCATGTTATGAAAAACGAATCATGAGAATGTCAAATTTTGCAATAAAAATGGTAATGTAGTAGAGAAGAATTATATTAAAGCACAAAAGTATCTTAAAATGAAGAGAAAGCTCGTGTTTTAATGGGTAATTGTGTTGGTCGCCATGACAACACCTATATCCTCACATGATAAAAATAATATGTTCACTGCGCGTGGTGAAGATGTGATTTTTTAGTTAAAGGAGAAATCCTGGTATTTCATCAATATCTATATGATAATATAAAATTATTGCCTTTTTGTAAAAGAAAAAATTGAGATCCTTAAATGTTACCTTTTAGTTGTTTGGCAAGCACTATAGACATCTCTCGGTAGTCTGAGCTACGAAGTTGGTCTTTTGTTCCTGATTTCTGCTAAAGGTATTTTCCTTCCAGAAACGGTGAAAAGTACTTCCTTTAAAGTGCCATCACTGTTTAGGATTAGTTTCCTGTACTGCTTGGGCACCACCAACTCACCAATTGTATACTCTCCTGCCTCACGTTTGACCTAAAATAAAGGAGAAAACAAATTAAATTTGAACATAAATAACTTACATTTGGTAGCAACTTAATTCTCTGGGGGGAGGGGCTTCTCTTAGCACATGACTGTATACTATAGTTAAATAATTCAATCCCTGAATTTAATTTATTTTCAATTTTGGTAATGGTATTGACTTTTTATACATACCGGGTATCTTATTCAATGATCTTTGTGTTTAAAAATGGGTGACTTACCTTGAGTGTTTCTTTGATTTCTCTGGTTCTAGGTGTTGGAACAGTGATCTCTCCTCCAAGCATTTTATTTAGCCTTCGTCTTGGCTTTGCTGGCCTTTTGTGGAACTGCTGATAGTGCTGCAGGTTCACCCCGTGTTCTATCAGGTACTCTTTGACAATCATGTTACCCAGTTTTTTATCTCCAAGACCATGTCGCCTTGCCAAGTCTGAATAATTGATCTATGGAAAAAAAAATTATAAATATAATCCTTCCTGTTTAGCTTTGAGGCCCAACAATATAATAATAGAAGTTTTAAAACCATGCCATGTGGTATGCTCAGCTGAAATTGGGGAGGGGCTTGTGAATAAGAACTTCTAAAGTTATTAGCTTTTGAGGGCCCTCAAGGTATTTTTCATGAGAAAATTATTATAGTGTAGGTTGTAGAAATAAAGCATCTTTGAACTTCTCACAGGGGTAGGGTATGTGTATGGATGCACATAAATGTGCGTATGCAGGGAAAAGGGTGGGGTTGGCTGCAACCCCCTCAACCCAGGCCTCCCATAGGTGTGTCCTTGAATCTGATGCTTTTACCTAGGGAAAGTTAGATACTGTTATTTGAAAAAATACACTCACCTTTTCACCATCTTCCATATTTTGTACTTCTCATGGGAGGTTTTCCCTCTCAAAGTGGACTGAAGCTGGTGATGATGAATGGCGCTCGGGTTTTCTTTCTCCAAGGTTTTCCTGGTTCTTATGTTTCTGAGCCCTCAGTGATGCCTCTGTGGGTGATTCAAAGTGGAGAGATTTCCTTTGTCTCAACCTCTGGGTGAACGACTGCCTTGTTGCCAACATCACATCACAGTCTCTCTTAGCCCACTGATCCTAAATTTAATTTTTTTCTAGGCGAGCTTTAATTTCTCTCGACGTTCACATTTTTTTTCTGAAGGTTAAGTTCCCTTACTTTCGTTTGTGCTTAAGCAGTTTGGAATAAATGTGTTTGACAGCATTATTTTATGGCTGTTTCGTTTGGTTTAAGTTTACTTTGTGCCTTCAAACCACTTTTACGAACTATATCTTGCACAATTTTTCGAGGCTTAACAGTATCTCCATTAGGAAAGAGAGTATGGATGGCAAAATAATGAACTTGGCAACCCCCACAATTTGACCATGTATGCTGCTTTTTCTGTGACATTGGAAGAACTTTCCAGTTTGCAGCCGAAAATGTGTTTATGTACTGTGATCGGCTTTTGGAATTCATCTTCCGGAAAGAGCTGTAAACTGCTTTAGACTTTTTGATATAAGTCGAGCGTTTGACGGCAAAGATGTCTCGGCTGTCCTCTTCGAAGATTCCTAGGTAGTTCTTCCATCTCTCACCAGGGTCAGTTTCAAATCGAACTGCTTCCAACTTTATGCCAGCTCTCCTTTACAGCAACTCTTGCAAATCCACAATTAAACACAACCGACATGACTGATCCACACGACTGCACTGGCGCATCTATAATTCGTTTTACTGCAAATGTTGTTAACGATCGCGAAGTATTTCGTGAAGAGTTTCTGAAGATATTGTTGTGCGTATGCCGCGCTATTTTTCGACTTTGGCGCAAAAATGTTACACATGTAATTTATTCTTATTCTTCGATATTTTTCAACTAAATGCAAACTTATAATGTTGATTTTCTTCACCACGGTTGGAACCACGAGTGCAACTATTTGTGCTAAAAATTTTAAGAGAATGGCGTTGTTATTGCAAACCATAACTCGATCGAATCCACCTCGGACAGGGATAAATTCTGGCTGGGATTCCAAGCGTAAAACTAATAAATCGTATCTCATCTATTCATAGACATAGCCACTGTTGCTTTCCGACTTTCTGTTTGTTTAGTGGTGGGAATTTGCTTCAGAACACAACCAACGAATTTGCCGCGTAAAGTAACCATTACTGAAGGAATCATATTACTTTCCGGTAAATTAGTAATACAGGCTGAGAGGGCTGCTCCTAATGCACCTTTCTGTCAAGTCTGAGAAAAATGGGGTGCAAACTACTTAATTTTTTTTTTTTTTTTTCAAAAAAATGGTTCAAATGCCTGGTGACCCAGGCCTTAATTTTACTTGAGCCACAACATCTCTAAGGACATGCAACTAATTGCTATCGAAACAATATTTTCCAACAGACTCTATCCGTAAGGCAGGTAAGGCCAGGGAAGCTTTTTTTAAATTTCAAAAGGGATGACAATTGATCCCAACGGTCTTAATATCCGCCAAGAAACGTATAAGATTTCAGTTTATTATTTACAGTCTTTTCAGTTATTTTCCCGTTACTCTTAGCATTTGAATTCAAATTTGTCGTAACTACCATATTTTATCACATTTTTCCAGTATTACGTCAACGTCCACTTACTATATATGTGTACAGAAAAGCAATCCAATGTAAACTCTCATTGTACCTGAAGAAGGCTATTTTCGCCAGCCGAAAGATAGTACACTACTAAAATCAAATCTACGCTGTACCGGCTCTTGCTTAAAATATTTACCTTCTATATAGCCCATAAATGGTGGTACCCCCGACCGGGCTTTAAAGCGAGTAGACATTAATAAGGGTTTGTTATGGCTAAAACTGATTGAGTGCATTCATGGTCATTTGCTTTGTGACTTGCTCAATTTTGAACCTAAGCGGATTCAAAAGTTAAACTAAAAACCCTCTCTATTCAGGAAGAATTCAAGACACATCATTTACTTACTTTCTCGATGTGCAAGAAAAGAATGGAGGGCAGTATATAGTTCGATCACACAAGAAACAAATAATTTAGCACCGTGACCTCTCAAGCTAATTGTTACCTATTACCTTGCAACGACAGACAAATAACTTATTACACCCAGTAAGCTAATATTACTAAATACCTTGCAATGTTCCTCTTGTAAACCTTCTAAGCAGGAATACTGAATACGGCTGAAAAAAAGTTAAGGGATAAATGATGCCGGTGGATCATTTAGATGCATCATTTGCAACTGATCATGAGTGACAGTGGTCACTTCAGAAAATAAACATGTAGGGAATTCTGACATAGTCACTAACTTGATCCACACTGGGTTAAGTCGAGAAAACAACAAAAAGTGACGCAAAATTCATCAGAACTGGTTTATCACAAATAAATTACTTGTTCGTGTTATTAACAAATGAGTAACAGTGAGCAACTTACCAAAACGGATGCTAATCAATGCGAAGTCCTTGACGACAAAAAATGACTCTGCAAAATTTGATGATTTAATGTGGTTATCCATGCATTATCGAATCTTGTAGGAAAACTTTTAACTTTCATAACAAAATTCCCTTATGCCTAGTATGCATTAAAAATGTAGAACAGGAGCGGAAAGCTGAAAATTCTCAAGAGAACTAACAAATGGAGCAGCAAGGAGAAGTCATTTCATACTCGAGCAAAGAGCGCAACTGATCAGTGAAGCAGTCCAATTTGAACACTGATCGAGGTGAGATGACTGTTCCATTGCTCCGAAAAACTCAAGTAATGGTTTCGTTCGGCGAGGTTCAAAGTCGTAATGAGAACGGGTACATTATACGATGCTCCGATCTTGCTTAGCTTTAAGTAAGACTTTAAAGTGAGTAGACATTAAGGGTTTGTTATGGCTAAAACTGATTGAATGCATTCTTCATCGTCATTTGCTTTGTGACACCCTCAATTTTGAATCTAAAAACCCTCTCTGTTCAGAAACAATTCAAGATACATCATTTACTTACTTACTTACTTACTTTCTCGATGTGCAAGAAAAGAATGGAGGGCAGTTTTTACATTGTAGTTCGATCACACAAGAAACAAATAATTTAGCACCGTGACACCTCAAGCTAATTGTTACTTATTATCTTGCAACGACAGACAAATATCTGATTACACCCAGCAAGCTAATATTACCAAATACCTTGCAATGTTCCTCTTTAAAACCTTGTGAGCAGGAAAAATGAATCCGGCTGAACAAAAAATTAAGGGATAAATAATACTAGTGGATCATTTGGGTGCGTCATTCGCAACTGATCATGAGTGACGGTGATCATGATCACTTTAGAAAATAAACATATCAGGAATTCTGACGTAGTCAGTAACTTGATCCAAACTGAGTAAAGAGAAAACAACAAAAAGTAACGCAAAATTCGTCAGAACTGGTTTATCACACATAAATTATTACTTGTTGGTGTTATTAAGAAATGAGTAACAGTGAGCAACTTACCAAAAAGGGTACTAATCGACGTGAGGCTCGACAACAAGAAATGACTCTGCAAAATTTGATGATTTAATGTGGTTATCCATTTTAACTTTCATAACACAAATCATTTATGCCTAGTATGCAAAAGGAGTGGAACTGGAGCGGAAAGCTGAAAAGTTCTCAAGAGAACGGATCGAGGTGAGATGACTGTTCATGATTGCTAGGAACAACTCAAAAAATACATGGTTTCGCTCGGCAAGGTTCAAAGTTGTGGTGAGAACGCATACATTATACGAGGCTCTGGTCTTGCTTAGCTTTAACTAAGACTTTAAAGCGAGTAGACATAAAGAGTTTGTCATGGCTAAAACTGATTGAATGCTTTCTCAATCGTCATTTTGCTTTGTGGCACCCTCAAGTTTTAATCTAAGCGAATTCAAAAACTAAAACCTTCTCTGTTCAGGAATAATTCAAGATACATATCATTTACTTACTTTCTCAGAATGGTGGGCATTTCATGGTTCCATCACACAAGAAACAAATAATTTATTACACCCTCAGGCTAATGTTACTTATTACCTTGATATGTTCCTCGAGTCGTTGCAAATGAATTAATGGGCAAGCAACATTGTTTGATTGTTTGCGTGCGCGGTGCGTGCCTGCGTTCGTGAACCCCAGCCATGCTTCTGAATGATCGTGATCACTCAGAAAATAAACAGTTAAGTTAAGCCTAGTTTTCATAATGCGTCTGGTCGAACTTTCCAGTTTAGTGCGTCTTCGAAGACGCACTAAAATAGATTCTTCGTCCAGATGCATAATGCGTCTTGTGGCCGTCTTTATACTAGACCAATTTAACAGACGCAGAAAAAATGTTTGCCCAAGTTCGTCCCAGACGAATTATGCGTCTCTAGTATAAAAAGGGCAACCCTAAAACCCAGAATCCGGAATCCGGAATCACAGTACAATACAGAGAGTAAACAATATCCTAAACATTCATAAAAGCTAACCTTAGGCCTAATTAGGCCTAAAAACGTTTGTTTAGGCCTAATTAGGCCTAAGGTTAGCTTTTATGAATGTTTAGGATAGTGTTTACTCTCTGTATTGTACTGTGATTCCGGATTCCGGATTCCAGGTTTTAGGGTTGCCCGTATAAAAACGGCCATTATTTGCGTGCGCGGTGCGTGCCTGCGTTCGTGACAACCAGCCAAGCTTCTGAATGATCGTGATCACTCAGGAAATAAACAGTTTAGCCGACATAGTTACTGACTTTAATCCAAAGAAAAGAAAAGAGAGGCGAGTAGGAAATTTATTACGCATGCATTACTTGTTCTTGCTATTAAACAATGAGAAACAGTAAAGAGTTTAATTTAAAGCAGCCTTATAAGGCATATTATGTGATCACAATGTACAACTAATTAAAGAACAGAAAGCAGTATAGTTCAATCAAACAACAAAAAAATAATCAATTAGGAGTGTCTCATTACCTGGCAAAGTCTTCGTTGGAACGTGTTGAGCAGGAACAAGGAACCCAGCTACAAATAAATTAATGGTAATCAATATCGGTGGATTGTTTGCGTGCATGCGTCAGTTACAACTGAATGACCGTGAGCGCTAGAAAATAAATGTAGAAACAATACCGACATACACGGATGATGGAAATGTGAAATGGGCCCGAGGGAAGGAGTTGATACAACACAAGTTGCGTTGACAACGGGCAAAGGGTGTAGGACAACTTTAAAATCAGAGTCCTGGGCAGGAATCAAACCTACGACCACAGGCAGAGAACGCTAAGGATGCGAGAGCGCTTGACGTCACGCTATTTTGAGACAGTCAACTAATCGAGGAAAATGTTCCATTAAAACTTCAAATCGCGTTGTTTCTTTTCGAAAACTCATTTTATGGACAGCTAGATAAATAAAGTTCACTCAGCTAATATTTTCTACGTTGTCCTGGATGATTTGATGGTTTTTTGGGACGCTTCGATTTCCTCTTCAGATCACACGCGTCGTCACATACGATATAAATAGTCTATTTGCAACGAGGTTATGCGCATAATCTCGTTGCAAGCAAGATGGTTGCCAGAAAAGAAGACAACAGGTCATCGAGCTTTCTCGGCAAAGGAAAAGAATCGATCGCTTGTTCTTTTTTTTCTGGAAGATTCTAACTTTTAGCTGGTAGCCGCGTTTGCAAAGGCGGGAAATGATGAGGGGTTGCAAAACTTTCCTCCACCATGCGAAGGACTTTTTAATGTTAGAAGAGTCTTAGAAGCTTGCGTGGCTCCCTTCGCCTGTTGGCGAATAAGTTGAAAGCGTGCAAGTGATGTCATCATCATCATCAGTCCTTTTTGCGCCATGGAACGCATAAGGCCATAAGGTGATGTACCACTATAAAATTGGCTGTCGTGTTTGCGGCAAAAAACACGTTGTTTTGCCTTTCGTAAAAACGAACAAAAACTTCTGTGTAGAGGCTTCTATTGTGCTGAAAAAACTGAGAAAACGCGCAGTCGACGAAGCGAATCAAGACAGCGGGTCAAGTTGGTTTGAGCCATTAATTTTCTTGTTGTCAGTTTCATAAATATTTTGAGAGTAAGTTTACAAGTATGACAGAAATGTTGTTATTTGTTTATGTTCGGCAGGAAATGAAAGCTCTTCAAATGCAGTTAGAACTTTTACAACTGCAACAGCAACAATTGGTAAGCTTAAGTTATATGTAAGTTACTTAAGTTTGTGACTGGAAAGTATATATACATCCAGATACAGTAAAAACCCGCGTGTAAGAACCTACATTTTTCCAAGTTTGGCAAAACAAGTTCTTATATTTGGGGGTAGTGATTGGCAATTTAGGCTAAAGTGGGTTCTTCATGAGGTTCCTAAGTTTTCAGTAGAAACCATTCCTGTACAAGCAGGAAAACTAGGTTTGGTCCTTTATGATACAGCATTTATTTGTAACTGTCTTGTCACGGGCCTTGTTCAAGACTAACTAAAAAATTATATACACTATAAACAAACATTTTGCATACAAAATAAAATACTTAATGGAATAAGTAAAAAATGCAAAAAAAAGTCCTTTTGCCTTAATTTTCTGGTCACATTCATTTTATGATGAAACGACATGCTGGTCAGAGCGAAAATATAGCCTTTTTTAGGCTCAAACACGAGGCAACCGCAAAAACCACACTGAAGGAAGCCGTGGAGGCCTGTCATTAACTTCTTATCGAGAAGAAATCTGGACGTTTGCCTAAGCAAAATGTTTTAAATATGGTGTCATTAAGGGGTCAAAAAGAGCCTAGGCCACGCCCAGATTGGTCCCTTTAAGGAGTTTTTAGTCCTTAAAAGGACCGGGATTCTGCTAACTTTGTTAAGACTCAGTTGAAAGACTTATGTCTCAAGCTCCAGTCCAACCCGTCTTTGTCATCGAAGAATTGCCCAAGACGGATTTTTGCCCTAAAAAGGTCACCTAGAATTTTCGAGACCTTTTTTCTGGCTGAAATTTTCGAAAGGTAAGTTTTTATCCCTATAATTTTCGGATCACTAGACTTTCAGCTAGGAAATCCGAACAGATGAAAAATTTTTAGGGGATAAAAATATGCCTATATCTGCCGTTTAAATACTAAAATACGTTAAACAATGCTATGTTTAAGTGGTTTTGAACTACATTCTCGTTGGGTGCCCCTGATACTATACGGGAAGCTGCGGGTTTTTTCAGATCCGATGAGGTTCGTAACATCAGAATGAGTCACATCTCTATTGATGACAGGTACCTGACAATCCGAGTGGAGAAAAGCAAGACAGACCAGGGAGATGAGGTTGCGATTGCCCAGTCAAGCAGTGGTGTCTGTCCAGTTTCGATACTCAAAAAATTACTTAAGCATGTTAGATATTAACCCCCACTCTAACGAATTTATCTTTAGAAGTCTAGTCCAAACTAAGGGTGCGTTCGATTGACCGTATTCCGGAATAGGAATACATGGAATATAAGTTATAAATCATTCGTTTTTAGGGAGATTCACATTAAAATTGTCAAACATCTGCTAAAATGCTATTTTAAACATATTTTTATTATCCTTGTGGCTTCGAAACGCGCCAAACATACCGTTTTAATCATCTCTCCACGTATTCTTATTCCGGAATAGGGTCAATCGAACGCGCCCTAAATCGTTTCATGAGCTAATTCCAAAATGATAAACCAATTTCGTACACGACGTAGTGTAGTAGAGCTGAAATATGTAAAATGCGGCCTTTGAATGAATATGAATTAACTGGTAATGAAATATTTCTGCGGCATGAGAGCAGTGGGGACTGGGCCTGTTCAGTGCATCATGGGACACGATGACAGTCATACAAGAGAGTTTTGTCACATGGAAGATCATTCTTGGCCAACGCCAGTACTATGAACGTTTTTTTATTTCGTATTTTATTTTTTATTTCTCTACCACAGTTTAAATAGTAGTTCACACTCGTTTCAATTCTGTCTTAGCAGCGTGGCCTTCGTAGGATTGGCATTCAGAGCTTACTTATTAAGTCATGGATCCTACCCAGGTTTCCTGCCTTATTTTCCCCCCAACGGGGATTTTTTCCGGCAGGTTTCTCCTGGCCTCCGTCGGGGCAGTAGCTGTTTCTGTAAACTGCCGCCTAGCTCTGTAATTCTTAGGTAGGGATAGGGTTAGTTATCGAAGTTATCGTAGTGTAATCAAGTGTGATCACGACTGTACTGGTCTCAGCCGAGACTGCCCAAACAAACCCAATGGCTTCTATTCATGTTGCGCACTGCATAGTGCACCTGAAATCTAGTAAATTTGTAATCTCAGATCTTTAAAGTGCGCTCGGTAATCGCTTTGGAGGCAAAGCAGATGGGTAGAGAAATTAAACAATCTGTTTTTTGTACTTGGTCTATCGACCAGTTATTTGTTTTTCTGAGAGGTTTTACAATTGGTGGTTTTTTTAGTGAATCCTAGGGTTTACAAATGGTTTCTAAAAAAAGTCAAAATCCAATAGGTGTCAACACAAACAAAGGGAAAATCGCTGCACACGCATGATTCGAGCGACCAACGCCAATAACATCAGAGACAAACAGTTTCAGCTACAGAACTCTTAAGTGGCTAGCGGCTTGGTGGATATTCAACGAGGCTGGACAATCTGCGAGTATTAAGTCTAAGCACCCATTTCAAATAGCGCTGATAAACCACTTTTTAACTCTAAGCACCCACTTTAAAATGGTTAGCTTTCAATAACTGTGTGACTTGCATTGCATGTTGACTCGCATGGCTCGCTGGCTCACATTTAATCAACAACAACATAACGAAGTCTCAAACTGTGGGGCTAAAAGAACATAGGTATCAACAGAATAGAGACATTAAGAAACTGAAAAGAAATACCAAACGATTGTGCTCGAAAATAAAAAAACTTTGCTGTGATCGAAAATGATTAATTGACGAGACGCCGACACACTACGCGTCATTGTTAATTTTATGGTATATAACGAATTGTAATCACACAAGTTAATAGGGAGCTTAAAGGGGCTAGGTCACGCTATTTTAGGCATTTTCAGCACTGATCGAATGGTCATAGAATTAACT
>NC_090877.1:232500-242500 GCF_036669935.1 Montipora foliosa
GAATTGGGTACAACATTGATTTAGCCGATTAGGCCCATTTATTTCGTGGACTCAAAGCAGTACATACATCAGTATTACAAAATGGAAGTTACATTCCTGAACTGCAATAAAACATAACACCTTTATCTTCATCAAATTGTTGTTAAGGGTGGAAAATCTCTTTTTGCAACCATGTCCTCAATTGTTCCTTCTATGGTAGCGTTCTTCTCCAGTTTTCCAGAAGTCGAAAAGGGATCAGATATTCACTAAGAAACAGTGACTTCAATATCCATATTTTTAACACTATTAACTACGGAAGCATTCTTTGAGATATCAAGGACCTCACAAACTAGCTGGTCATATACGACGCATTCCCCCGACGAGTGTGATGGTCTACCATGTGTATTTTGGGAGATGTGATGCAACGAAATCGAAATTAATTATTTCACGTGAAATTAATGTACATATAGAACGTTGTCCTAGCTGGAGACTTTTGAACAACTGACTTTGTTTTGCGAGCAGAAACTTTTTTTAACAAGATCGTTTTTTGGTGTGTTATAGATTGTGTGACACAGGAACCTGCATTATATTAATGTTCTGTTAAAGACTTGCCTGTACGTAGAGTAGCCGAAATTTGTCATATTGATCAAGGAAGTGTATATAGAATAGCAAAAGAACCGTTTGTTTTCTCAAAAAATTGTAAGGAAAGTGTTCAGAGTGGCCCAAGCCCCAAATTCAGAGACCGGCAGACAAGACTGCTTCTGAGAACGGTAGTCCGTCTATGAGAAAGAGAAGGGATTTTACTTCACTTGTAAGCGGCTCATGGAAGAGGCAGGAATCTCACAAAGGAAGTGTCCGTAATTATAAGAGCAGTATCCCTTCACCACAACGAGTCACCAAAATTGAATGGGTCTAAAATGGTAAAACCGTAATTCGTACTAAAAATGCAGCGGTGTAAATGGTGAGCTAATAAACCGGGACACTGAAAAAACGCAGACGGCAGACTGTGCAGACCGTCTGTAAAATGAAAATTCTGTTAGCCTGAATTGGGCCTAAATGACATTCTGTTAGCCTAATTAGGCCTTAATAACATTCAGGTTAGCCTGTTTACGGTTAGCTCTAAATAATAGTGAGGGTAACGCCATATTTTACCCCTGGTCTGCACAGTCTGCGTTTTGGCGTAACCGTAATAAACCAGAGTTATATAAGTTTTACGCTTTACCTGCCTAGTGGGACCTGTTTTCAAGTAGCTTTTTACCGATTTGTGCATGGTGACGTTCTCAATTTCTTATAAAATTGTTTAAGGATAATTTAACTAATGACTACCAGTGACTGGGTATATATATGTAAATGAAAATTTTGCAGTTATATTTATCTACAGATAGTTAATAAAAGTTCGCCAAAAAGTTTATCAGTATACTTCTATTATATACTGAAGATTTCGCAGTAATTTAAATCTCATTAACTGCGAAAGATTTTCCCCCACAAATATTGGAGCCACAAATTTCGCAGTTATCAAAATGTCATTAACGGCGAAAGATTTCCCACTGAATGTATGTTGGAATCACAAATTTTGCAGTTATTGAAATGTCAGTAACGGCGAAACGTTTCCCCCTAAATATATATTAGAACCACAGATTTCGTAGTAAATGAAATGTCACTAACGGCGAAAGTTTCCCTCTAAAGATGTATTCGAACCACAAAGTTCGCAGTTCTCTATATTATTACGGGACAGATTTTGTAGACACAGCTGCAGCGTTTTAACCTTTTTATGCTGGCATGGAACTTCAGCACTCTGCCGTTTCCGGCAGCTAACTCTCTCTCGGGGATTTAAACTACCAAAACTGGCGTTTTCATACGCTCTTGCGGAGCTATGATTGATTGACTGGCAATAAACTAACTAAACTAACACCCAGGAATTGTCCCACTCCTTCAAGTTCTTGACTTTGACAAGTCCAGGAAAGAATATGAAGACATGCAAGAGACGGTCGATCAGGAATCTTAGCGAAAGTGAACGAAAAATGGGGAAATACCAGACGGAAGGACGAGAGTACCTTTCTCGCTCCCTATCAAGCACACCTACAGAGAAACACCAAAGATTTGTACATGGATATCACATACACAAATAACAATGGATTTCCAGACCTTTATTACTGAACATGGTTGCTCTTAACGAAATTACTATGGAGCCGAGTTTAACGCGGTTGCAAGAGTTCTTTTGAACAAACAAGACGGCGATGCCTACGCAATAGCTATTCGTGAAGGAGCTTCACATTTTAAAACCACATTTTAATGTTTACTTCGTAAGGAACTTCTCCGCAATACAATCAAAACCAAACAGAACATAGCCATAATTCCACTATGGTCGTCACGCAAACGTTCTCAGTTGCTTGTTTTCGCAAAATTGTTCTAAGTGTGGTTGTGCTTTTTCTCGTAAAATTGGATTCGATCCATTGAAGTCCGAATAGAATTGGCTAGCAAGTTCCTGTGCGACTGACTTTACTACAAACCGTTTGTGGTAAATCAGAAAACAACATTGACAACAACACGAACAAACAAGCAAAAAGAACGTTGCATGACTGCGTGACGATCATCGTGGAACTGTGATTCTGTCGTTTTTTTTTTTTTTTTCAACGAAGTGAATATTACGATGGGACTCTGGCAGTTAGCGTGTATTCCATAAACTCCAATTTTAGCAATTTCGGAAATTCTCTTAATTTCGAACAACAAACTTCGATTTTCGGAAAGACAAAAAAACAAAGTACGATTTTAGGAAAAACTAAAATGCCCCTTATTAAAGAACTTTCATAGCTTCCGTAGGTTCCTCAATTTTTTTGACTAATTGCCACCATAAATGACAGTCATTCGAGAATGACGACAAAATGAAACAAAATTTTGGAAAAAAGATACCGCGACCCCGACCCCGGCCCCGCGTTTTGGCTACTACCAAATTATTCAGCAACGACCTCGCAGCTCGCGCGTTTTCCCGCCATTCCCCGTTGTGCACCACCTACTTAAAATTCCTTCAAAACACAATCCTCGTCACATTAGTTGGGACACAAGTAATGTCCTCTGCTCTCCCAATGTTGGTTTTGCGAGACGACTTGCGAGATTGGGGAGGAAGGATCACACCTAAAAGTCAGAATATTAGAGCTGTACAGGGTGTCCCACTTTAATTTGGCGAGAATTGTAGGAAGTTAAATTGAAGGACTTCTAGAACATTGAATCTTTTAAAAATAACAATAGGAAAATAGACCTAACCTCATCTTTAAACAACAACGATAATTGCTGTAACCTCTGAAATTCTTAGAGACTACTGATTTATACATCTGTTCTCTTACTTTGTACATTTCACAGTTGTATAAGAGACTCGTAACAGCTCGGGTATGACGCTAATTTCAGCTGACAATTGCCACATCGTTGCTTTTTAAATTTTCTCCACCGATTTGGCCTTTTTTACTGCCTCTAAATCACCGAATTCATGCGGTTGTACTGAAAGTGACTGCCTTTCTTCCATTGCAAAATGGCCGCATTAATTGTAATTTCTTCCAATTCGACTGGTGTACACCTTTTACAGTGTCCGAGTCACTTTGGCCGGGGGAAGTGTTGGTTACAGCCACCTTTTTCTCTAGTTTGAAGTCTCCACTACGAAACAAACAAACTGAACTTGAAAAACAGGCAGCCGTAACTTACAGCACCGCTCGAGAAAACAAGGTTATCAAGATATTTTTTACACCTCCAGATCATTGAATCAAGCAACAAAAAATTGGTGTACTGTACGGCTCGTTGAATTTGCCAATTGAATCTCCCGTACTATCTGAGACATATGATTTAAGACTTTGAAGCCGGGGGGGGGGGAGGAACAGACGGGGATGCTCGTCGGAAATTTTGAATTTATTCCGTAAAGGAGACCATCTGGGCGTGGCTCAAGCTTTTCGTGACCCCTAAGGGAGACCAATCTGGTTGTGGCTTAAGCAAATTTTGACCCCTAAAAGAGACCGCTTAAAAACACACAAATACGAGATGCAATGAGTTTTAATGATATAAAGACATAATCATCGAATGCTTTTATCTAAAAGTAGTTTATAAGAGCATTGTCATAAATCTCAAGTTTTTCAATTCAATTCTGTGTTTCTTCGCGGAACCCTAAATGAGACCTTGGCGGCTTAAAATATTGTCGCTTTGCCCGGAACACCCTAAGCGAGACCAAAATCCAAAATTTACACCCCTAAGCAAGACGACGAGCATCCCCGTCTGTTTCATATGGGAGTGCCCCCCCCCCCCCCCCGGAACTTTGAATAAGACATCCAAGTGAACGTACTGCATGGAGCACTAGACATGATCTTTTTTCGTTGTTGTTGATAAGGGAACTATTAAATTGGAAGGTCCTCTGGTATTCGAATTGCATCGCCTAAGACGAAAGGTAAATGGTTGCAAAGCACATTTAGGATGACGAACTGCACTTTATAACTGTTAAATTGCCGTTTTGGAGATCGATCGTATAGCTGGGACCATCTGCATCAGAACGGAAATCAAACTTCGAACTTTCATTTGCTTAGAGCTAAAACTAACAGAAACTAATCTTTTAACTGACAAGAAGACGTGTTCAAAAACACCTCAGTCCAACAACATGAGGAAAGAGATTGATAATTCCATTTGGTTGTGGACATAACTTTGTTTCGACCATTTGAACTGTAAAGTTGCTGGAAAGACAAAACATACATTTGCTAGCTGAGAGTACATGTGTTCCTTTATTGGCATGGCTAATGAATTCATACAGGATAGTGAGCAAGCTTGAAGGTTTTGGGAAAAAAAGAGAATAACAAAAAGTGGTAGAAATGTTTATCAGCCGGGTGTTTGAAAACTCAATAAAACACTTTTCACTGTAGTCATTATGGCAGACAATCTGCGCTCATGTTGCCATTGGCGACGATCATATTGACGGACAATAAGATGATCAACGTAATTCTTCTACTCGAGAATCTCTATGAATAAAGCAATTGTCAGTCAGGATGTCCTTTTCTCGACAACATTATATGTTTCATATCTTTATTTACAAGATATCTAAACTATGGTGTTTCCACATGATAGTTCATTACACCGTCCGTTTGAAGAAAGGCGTTTCCTACCTACTGTGCATTCGGCAGTCTAGATATTGATATCGATCGTCGTCTCTTAACTGGTTTGCATTGAAAATTTAAAGATTGTAGAAAGAAAATTTAATTAAGAGATCAAGCAACAATTTTATTAAGTAAAGCTATGATCCTCTCAGTTATGAACGCAATTTCTGCAATTGCGTAAAGAAGCCTGAAAAATTCAGGACTTAAAGGGGGTTTGAACCCGTGACCTCGCGATACCAGTGCGACGCTCTAACGAACTGAGTTCTGAAGCCACTGACCTTGGGAGCTGGTCATTTGTGGGTTCCAAAGTTCCCGTGAGGAATGAATCAACGATGGAATGATATATGAAATGGATCATATATGAACTGCGGATTATAAAGTCCTGAATTTTTCAGGCTTCTTTACGCAATTGCAGAAATTGCGTTCATAACTGCGAGGATCATAGCTTTACTTGATTTCACATCCGCTGTTCATATATGATCCATTTCATATATCATTTCACCGTTGAACAATTTTATTACCTGCACTAGCTTTTGACCTTCTGGAAGTTTTCGAAATCGCAAAAAGAAATCTGGACGTTTGCCTAAGCAAAATGTTTGCAGCCCGGGAAAGGGACTCGCATATTAAAGGGCGTGGAATTCTCGTCGTCTCGCTAGCTTAGGGGTGTAAATTTCGGATTTTGGTCCTACTTAGGGTGTTCATGGCAAAACGCCATCATATGTAGCCCATATGTAGCTGTCTAGGTCGCGTTCAGGGTTGCACGAGAAGAAATTTGAAAACGACTATTTAATGTGTTTTAAATATGGTCTCATTTAGGGGTCGAAAAAAAGCCTGGGCCACGCCCAAATTAGTCTCCTTTAGGAGTTGAATTCAAAAATTTCGACAAGCATTTGCATACCCAAAGTCACCCCTCCCCGGGGTTTGCAGTCTTTAAATTTAAAATGCACAGAAATTAAGAGATCAGACAACTTCTACTTCCCAACTTTTTAGCTTCTTAGGCCTGGTTCAGACGTCGTACTTTACATGATCTGAATCGAATTCATTTAATTAAGTTCAAGTGAAATACGGCGTGTGAATCAATTCAGAACAACCGGTCTAATTCGCAATTTTTTCCGCCTGGCTTAGCCGGGAATTACGGCTGTGGAGCGGCTTTGATCCAGACGCCGTACTTCACATGAGTCCAATCAAATGCAGAAATTATTACAACTTTGCAAGTTTCTTCAATCACAGTATGCTTCTGTGAATTAATTTCGGCGCTATTAAGTTCGGCGTCTGAAACAGTTCAGCCGAGATTAATTAATTTGGGTCCGGTCAGTGTAAAATGCAGACTGCAGACCAGGGCCCAGTTGTTCGAAAGCGGGTTAAATCCTAATCCCGAGTTAAATTGCCTTAACCGGAGGTTAAATTTTAATCGCAGGTTAGTTGCGTTGTTCAACGTAAGCTTAACACTAACCTCAGGTTAAACGGTAGGTTAAATTTAACCCACCGAGAGAGCAGGGTTAAATTGTTAAACTCCGGTTAAATCAGGAATAAAGATGGCGGACTTGTTGTTTTGTGATTTAGGAGATTTAGAGCCGGAATTCAGTGTGAAATCGACGATTTCTCAGACGAAAAGCTGCGTGCTCGTTACCGCTTTTGACGAGAGTCTATTTTATTTATTACCAATCTTGTTGTTTTCGAGCTTTGCGTGAGATAGCTGAGGAAGACATTTTGCAGAGCTCGCAACTTGCTCACCATGGCAACATTGTACGAATAATTTATTATGGGATGCTAACGGCGGGTTAAACGCGCTAACCTGTCCTCTAACCGCGCTTCGAACAACGCAATTTTAACAGCGAGTTAACAAACTCACGGTTAGGAAATTTAACCTCCAGTTAGGCCTAACCAAAGGTTAGTTTAACCTGTCTTTTGAACAACTGGGCCCTGGTCTGCAGTCTGCATTTTACACTGACCGGACCCAAATTAATTAAGTATAATGAAGTATAGTTCCAGCCCATGTCAAAGGAAAAGAACAAGCCCGATGAGGATATCGGCAACCCGGAAATGGAACCAGCTTCCCCAGATCCAGAAAGACTCGAACGGCCAGTTCTCGAAAGCCCGAAAGATAATGCTGTGCGCACCAGATCTGGACGAATTTTAAGACCCCCTAAGAGACTCGATTTGTTGTGCGCAACAACTGAGAGACAATGGATACTTTTTAGGAAAGAGTCTTCTTTATTTTGTTTGTCTATTTTTGTTTTGTTTCTTTTTGTTATTTTCCTTTTAAGTTCCAATTTGGGTCATGTATTTTTCAAGTAAATGACAGTTTTCGATTTGGGGGGGGGGGGGGAGGGGGGGTGGGAGATGTGATGTTAATCTTTGGCTAGTCTCACTTGATAGGGGTTTGAAAAATAAATTAATGAAGACTTGATCTACAACATGGCTCGAGTGATCTCTTCAGTTCGAAGCTAGAAATTGTACATGATCTTCGGTTACTTTTCTTTGCAAAAATTTTTGTTGCATCATTATACGCTTCATTATACATATGCTTTTGACGGTTGCTCAAGGTCAGGAACAGGAAATTCAGTCTGATAGATTACGTGTCACGTTTACGAAAGGTATCACGCAAAGACTGATTGCCTCGTTTCATTTGAATTATTTGAAACTCTGGATCAGTTACGTTTCTATTAAAACACTATGCGCTTGATAAATTCATTTCAGCCGCCTCGTTTAATTTGTAGTTCTTGAGTACGTACTATAATACGTTTTTCTTTCCATTCATTTCTATAAGTTGACTTAATTTAATATGAATATTCTCGTATAAAATTGAGATATGTATTTTTAGTAAATACGAAAACAGTGGATAGCATTGAACACGAACGCTGATTGGCTGGTCAAACTCAAGGACATATTTTGCTGTTTCGCGCGGAATTTGCGCCCAAAAATGTTGTGATCTTTGCAGGAATAAATGACTGAGTTAAAATCGTCTTTTTGTGCTATATTATTTCACTGTTTTAGTATATACTCAAATTTTTCGCGGCTCGGTAAATTTCGCGTTGAACGAGATTTGAACCCCATGTTACACTGGCGGTCAAAGGTTGACGAAGACCAGGACTCTTTAATGAAGCCGTACTGTGTTTTTCAGCCTTCTTTCGCAACCGCATAAGTTGCTTAGGGAACTTAAACAAAGACGACTGCGACGGCAAGAGAAAGTCATCTCAAAGTATAAATTCACGTTATTGTGATCACTTCGTGTCTTTTTCAACCTTTTTAATATGAAAAGGGTGTGGCAGTTCCTCAAAAATGACACTGATAGGGACGGCGCTTCATTTAGGGGAGAAAATGAAGATTTACCCTGAAGTGCTGACGTACTTCATAAAGGCCAGGAGATGCTAGGCGATAAGTCGCTGCGACACGTCGCGTAGAAGGGTCGCCGCAACAGTTCGCCTCGTGTGACAAGGTTAATTTTGAGAAAATCATTGTCGCTGCGGCAGATTTTTGTCGCTGCGATCAGTTGCACGAATTCAAACCAGTTTGTGACAAAGTTAGCGAAAGCAGAGTTGTCCCACAGTGCATGTGTACACTTCGGCAACAAGTCGCTGCGACAAATTATATATGAGCCAATGAGAGAGCGTCATATTGAATTCGGTCGGCCGCCAATTATACCCGTCGCCCGCAAGGGCTACGGGTAAATGGTTTTTGTTGCTGGTTTTTGCTTGGTGGAATAACCTGACGCTTTCGTTCGACCAGCCGAACGTTTACAATAACGACCTATTTTAACCTAGTTTCCCTGTTGTTTTAAGATTGGAACTGCAAACTCTAGCAACTGAGTTTTCATCGACCGTCTCCAGCAATTTTATTGTCGTAACATCGCAACTGGTCATCTCGCCATCTTGAAACACAATGACCAAATCCAGTAAGCGCGGAACTTGTTCAAAATGCGGGAAAGGACCTAGGAAACTCATAGACGGACTTTGCTAACATGAATGTTTAGATAAATCAAGTATCACCGATGGAAAACTCTCCACACGGCAGGAACCGTTAAAAAAATGTCAATTGTGTAAACAGCATGAAGGTGCGGGTCCTGCGCTTAACTGGATATCGTGTTCAAACCCAAATTGTGGAACTTGGTATCACTCGGTTTGTACTGACCTAGGAGAATTAACGAAGAAAGCGTTGGCTGTCATATTCTGGTTATGCCCCGAATGTGCCCTTTCATTTAAACCTGTTTGGGTAAACAAGGATGTCGACGTCGAACCTGAAGCATTGAATCAGAACGATTCGGTAAGCGACCATTCCACAATGCTGAACCAGCTTTCAGATGTAATGGAGAAACTTGTTAAAGAAGTCATGCCTATGCTTGTGCAAGATGCTCTCCAAAAAAGTTCTGAAGCTGTGTCAGAAAGGAACCGCAAACTGGAATCAGAAATTATCGACACAGGATATCATAGAGTACTCCGAGAGAGTAGCGAGCGCCATAAAAGAAGATGTAATATAATTATTAAAGGGTTGCCGGAGTCTCAGTCAGAAGTAGCGGATGATCGCAGAGCATTTGATACAACCTTGTTTGAAAGAATATCTAACCAAGTTGGTCTTCAGGAGAAACCTGCGAAAATAATGCGTTTAGGCGAAATTAGGGCCAACCATGAGAGCTCCAATTGCAGGCCAATGCGTGTAGTGTTCTGTAGAGAGGATCCTGTCATTGAACTTATTGCTAAGAGGAACGTGAAATTGGAAGATAAAATCTACTGGTTTAATAGGGATCTCACTCAAAGTGAGAGGAAATTGGAATTTGAGGCAAGGAAGAAACGGCGTGACAGACAAAACGTGTCTGGTGCACACGTTACTAGATCCAGTACATGCAATACTTCAGCTAGGAACGCTACCAGCTGGCCTGTTACTCACAATGATATTGGCACTTC
>NC_090877.1:260000-262500 GCF_036669935.1 Montipora foliosa
ATGCTTGGTCCTGTTTTGTCATACTCATTACACATGATGTCATTTGAGCAGCTTTTTACAGGTGGGGTCACCCGAAGAGTGAGGAGATTGTTATAATGGTTTTGAGATCAGCCTTGTACATGTAGCTTGTTCTTTACGAAGGGAGCCTTCACTTTACTTGATAAATCTGTGTTGGGTTTGTTTTCAGTATGTCAAGATTTCATGGTGCGGGAAGATGGAGCCCTTGCACAACGACTTCAAGAAGAAGAATGTAATAAATAAGATTTGATTGTCTTGTAATGATACAACTACGTGTAACATTAGTTTTCAGTATTACAGAGGTACAGGTGTATTTTGTTACTTGGAGGATAGCATAGTTTATAATTTTTGTATTCATATTGTAAATGTAAAAATGTAAATGCTTTGTTTATAGTGGAAGTGCCAGTTCACAGGCACCCCACTTTTATTAATTTGAAAGAAACATGATTAAGAACCCCAGTTGAATCCGGGACATGCAGAAACAAATCCAAATCAGAGGTTATAGAACTGGATTTGAACCCGGGTCAACCGCATGCAAACCCAACGCCCTAACCACCGGACGACATCACTTCCCTATTGAACGGTCAATGTATAAAAAAATACATTTCCAGGAAAAGATGAGTAATGACTCTTTTTATGTAGCACAATTAGGTTGTCATCAAGGAATTTTATAGATAATAGTAGGGGTCTCAAATGGTAAAATCCGAGACTCGCCGAGATGCTGAGATCCATGTTTGTGAATCCGAGACCGAGACCAAAACATTTATTCACATGGAAATAAATGTAATATAAACAAGACTTCGAGACTCTTCGCAAAGGCTGTCGAGATTTCAAGATAGGATGAAAAGTTTGTGAGTGCCAATATTTTGGAGGTATCATTCGCCACCCCTATTAGTTGATGCATGTTTTAATTATACTGTAAATCAGCTTTTTTGCTTCTACCAGTCACTGTTGGGCTTGAGTGCGGAGGGTTACCTCAGAGGCCACTTAATTAAGAGGAAACTTTGTACCCTTATCACATGTGTTATTGTGCTCCTGTTTCCCTGTGTAGCGTAGACCAAAGTTCTTGAAATGTTGGTACTGCTGAAACATTTCACCCTTTCAATGTTAGTGTGAAAATTAGCATGAAATGTTGTTGTCTTTATTCTTAGTGTTTCTTGTGTCGCTGTCATTGTTGTGCGCAGCTTTAATAAGTGGGTTGTCCCTGGTCTGATTTGAACATTTCATTTGATTTGTTCTGATTTCAGTTGATTTGTAGTCTCCCAATTACTAGTAGAGCACTCGTGCTCGGCTAAATAACTGCGAGACTTAAATAAATTGATTATTATTATTGTTAGAAAGTTCCTTGTCACCAATAACATGCACCTACAAGGGACATAACACTAAAAATCATGTCCCTTGTGGCTGCTTCCCTTGGAATTCCAAGGTCACATCAGCAGTCTGTCAAGTATGGCAGTGAATACCAATGATGGCAGTGAAAAGTACATAGCAAGAAATAAAATGCTGTAGGCTTAACTGTCTTTGTTGTTACTCAAGTCTTGTCTCTTCTTTTCAGTCGGAAATCATTATCTCAGAAATCGCAGTGAAAGAAAAACTGTCCGTGAAGATGTGAAGGCAGCAAAAATTACATACTTGGAAGAAGTAAGAAGTGCACAAATCTTGCCTGTCGCTGAAGTGCACAACATGTAAGTTAATACATGTATGCTTTCTTTGATGTACATTTTTTACTAGCAGGATATGTACATATACCAGTATATAGATAATAGCTGGGAGTCAGAGAAATACCTGTTGTCAGCTTTATCTTCTTGGCTGCAGTCTTCACATCTTAATATCTCAAATAAACTTAGTTGAGGTTTTGATTTTTTGCAGATCTCAATAATTTATCTCTTGCTGTCTGCAATAATATAAATACTTCACTTGCAATCAGCTGTATTAAACTTGCAAGGCTCACAGACCAGCAGTTCCTCTTCCTCATTTGATGCCAATTGACCGAATGCAAAAATGGCTGCCAACAAATTATTATTTTGGCTTTGTGTTAATTAGCCTCATTTTACAGCCCAAATTCTTTCAATTTTACATGTGTCAATGAGGCTACATGTACATGAAGTTAGCCTAATTAACACAAAGACGAAAGAATTATAGTTTGTTGGTGGCCATTTTGGTATTCAGTCAGTAAAATACTCCAATAGTAATTTATTAATTTTATGTGTATGCCTGTCATGTTTATTGCAATGTGTAATCTTCAATGTAAAACACCATTGTTGGGCTTTTCACATCTTTTCTTAAAGATGTCTTGATGGCCTTGATTACCTGCACGAGCTAATTGTAAAAAAATGTAGTGTACACTTAAGTGAAGGCACAGGCAAGTGGTCCTTTGCCCCATCAATATGTTAATGAAGTTAAAAATTTTTATGAATTAAAGACATGCACCTACATGTATGTTTTAATGTTGGGCGTGGGATGTTTGCGTACATTTACATAT
>NC_090877.1:272500-280000 GCF_036669935.1 Montipora foliosa
TGTTGTAAAATGTATTATTATACCCCAGTTAATGAAAATAAATGTTATTAAGGCATTTTCAGGTGTTTTTCAGTGTTGCTGGGAAAAAATTATCTGTTCCTTTTTCCCAGCAAGACACAAGAAATTTCCCAGCCAGCTAGATAAAATTGGTTGGTTTCCCAGCCAGCTGATCAAATTTATTTTATTTCCCAGCCAGGAATTAAATTAATTAATTAATTAATTAATTAATTAATTAACATATTAATATATATATATATATATATATATATATATAAATGAAAGGAATAATACTACTACTACTACTAATAATAATAATGATGATGATGATAACAATAACAATACCTATATTGATAATGATAATGGAACGATAATGTGAAACACACAGCTGTAGTTCTTGTGTTAGTATGATACTCTACATGTACTGCTGTCTCGAGCAGTTTGAATTTTAGGAGCCTTTTGTCACCCTGGAAAGCGAGCACAGAATTCATAATACCTAGCACCATTGTACACAAAAGCAATAAAATACTTGCTAGGATAAACCTGTATAATTTTGTCTACAATAAGGTAGAACAACTGGAACCTTGAAATAGCTCTTCATTTTACATTTTTATTCATCTCTTCAGTTACACAATTGCTAATGTCCTATTCCTTGCTATTTCCATGGTAGCCTGAAAAATAATTAAAAAGGAAATAAATTAGAGACCAATATTAATTGAGTAGAGCCAGCAGTAATGCTGATTGAGTTTTCAGATCTAGCTATGGACTCACTAATCATTGTTATCACAGGGGACCCACACAAAGGGTGAATTTAGAAGCAATGTATGAGAATAGCAAAAAGTTCCATAATTATTATTGTACTATTCTGCAATAAATATTTACACAAGAAGAGGATAAACTATCTGAAATGATCTTGTGCTGTTGTTATTATGGCTGAAAATGTCAAATTGTAGCAATTTTTACCAGAGCAACACACGTCCTTGAAATCGCTAAATTTCCCACAAGCAGCCACAATAACGACACAGCAGAACATTTCGGATGAAGGTTTGTTTATTCTCATCTTATATGCAAATATTTATCCCAGAATTGTACAATAATATGGAACTTTTTGCTATTCTCATACATTGCTTCTAAATTCAATAATACCAAGGGTCAAACACATTATGTAGGCAACCTGTGATTGTTAGTATTTGTAAAAAGTAGACTCAAGCCCCTGTAATTCTTAGATGCAGAAACCTTACGCTTAAGTTGAAACATGTTTATTTATCATGAATGTCTTTGCGGATTGGCAAAAAAAAAACAGCTTGAGGTAATAAGATCTATTTGTCATCATGGTGCAGAGCAGTCAACATATTTAGCTATATATCTTTCCAGATCAACTGAAAAATTGAAAAAAAATTCCCTTGACTCGCCAAATATGACAGTCACATCTTGAGCTGGATGGATAACAAGATCAGTAAAATTTCTGCAGGCCATATAGGTCTAGCACTTAAACTGGCCAAATTGAATGGACTTTCTCCATGCCATAAATTATTTTAATAAAATTTAAAATGTTACCATGACTGAACAACTGTTGAGCATCTTCCTCCCAATGACACGGATTTGCAGCCATTCACATTAAAGGAGAATTGAAACTTAATAGACAACTGAATAGAGGGCCAAAAAGGAAACAAAGTTCTCAGTGCAAACCATGAATGCCCTAACTCAACCTGACGGAAGAGAGAGAGTCATAAGAATGAACAAACAAAGAATGCCCATCGTCACAAGCCTAACTCAACCTGACGGAAGAGAGATGGTCGTAAGAATGAACAAACAATGAATGGCCATCGTCACAAGCCTAACTCAACCTGAGGGAAGAGAGAGAGTCGTAAGAATGAACAAACAAAGAATGCCCATCGTCACAAGCCTAACTCAACCTGATGGAAGAGAGATGGTCGTAAGAATGAACAAACAATGAATGCCCATCGTCACAAGCCTAACTCAACCTGATGGAAGAGAGATGGTCGTAAGAATGAACAAACAATGAATGCCCATCGTCACAAGCCTAACTCAACCTGAGGGAAGAGAGAGAGTCGTAAGAATGAACAAACAAAGAATGCCCATCGTCACAAGCCTAACTCAACCTGATGGAAGAGAGATGGTCGTAAGAATGAACAAACAATGAATGGCCATCGTCACAAGCCTAACTCAACCTGATGGAAGAGAGAGGGTCGTAAGAATGAACAAACAATGAATGGCCATCGTCACAAGCCTAACTCAACCTGATGGAAGAGAGATGGTCGTAAGAATGAACAAACAATGAATGGCCATCGTCACAAGCCTAACTCAACCTGATGGAAGAGAGATGGTCGTAAGAATGAACAAACAATGAATGGCCATCGTCACAAGCCTAACTCAACCTGATGGAAGAGAGATGGTCGTACGAATGAACAAACAATGAATGGCCATCGTCACAAGCCTAACTCCACCTGATGGAAGATAGAGGGTCGTAAGAATGAACAAACAAAGAATGGCCATCGTCACAAGCCTAACTCAACCTGATGGAAGAGAGAGGGTCGTATGAATGAACAAACAAAGAATGCCCATCTTCACAAGCCTAACTCAGTTTGGCTTTGTACAGAGACAAAGTATGACTAAAGATAATTTGTGATTGTTGAAAAGGAAAAGTAAACAATCTGCCAAGTAAAAAAGAATTAGTGCTGTTGGTCACAATAACAAATAATTGTTTTGTCAATGTATGTGTTGATGACAACAGTTATTGCTGACACAATCATACATTGTAAGAACAATAGTATGTCTTAATTAAGCACTCTACCCAATACAAACAGCTGATCATCAGAAGCATTCTCACAATTAAAACCACAGTCTGACCAAAACCAACAAAGTTTTCTTAGTCAGAGAAAAAAAAAACAATAATAAAAGCCTGCATATACGAACATATATATATTTTTTGTCTGGCAAAATAGGGATGCTTGGATGCAGGCTTAAAGTGGATTGTTGACAAGGTCCTAATTTGTATGTAGGAGATATAGGTACTGATTGCCAGAAAAATAAATATTTGCGATCTCAAAGTCAAACTCCTTGGATAAAGTGTTTATTGCAATTTAACTGTTACTCACATAATTATAGAACCTGCTTGATTTTAGTTAACTAAACAGGGTTTTGTATAATTATGCCAAATATCTGCCAACAGGTTCTTACAAAAGGATCTCTTCGCAGGAGTTCTCGAGAGTAATAAATCGTCTTTCTAGCGAAATAAACTAAATTAAAATAAGTGCGAATTTTTCTTGATTTTTACCTTGTGTTTGAGGAAAGCACCTGGTTGATCCCGTGGCTGCCTACACGAATAAGAAAAATACGTACTGCTGTCAATTTTTTACAATTCGATCGTTGGCTCAATTCGCTTCAACTGTAAAAGATCATCACGCACTTGACTAATACAGATAACCGAAAAAAAGCATTAAAACAACTACATTAGGAAGTCTTATACCTCCGAAAACGCTAACACCAAACACATTGTACACCGTCGAAACTCTGGTCGACTGTGAATGAAAATACAAGTTAATACTGTTAAATTCACTCTGTTCATTTCAATTCAGTGTAGAAGAACATCACGAGAATCTCAGCATACAGATAAAATAACAATGGAAATTAATCTTACATGTAAATGAGGAAAACAGCACAATCTGTGAAACCTTCGCGCGCTTTTAACAAACGACCGAAGAAAACCGACACAGGTTTTTTCCGCAAGCGCAATCACTCTAACCAGCCGTCGTTTGTCGTTCTCAGTCTTCAGAGTTTCTACAGCCAGCTCGGGTTGACATGCTAGAAAAAGTCAGTAATTCCCAGGCAAAACCTCTATCAATGATAAATTTCCCAGCCAGCTCATCGGAACACCTGTATTTTTGCCAGCCAGCAAGATTCCTCTGGGGAACAGATAAAGTGAGGAACAGATCCGTTGGGTGCCCCTGCTTAACGTCCGCCATTTTCTAGCGGTTGGCATCCTGTACAGCTTTTGCGAATTTTCTGGAAAACAAAAGTAGATCTGAACAAAAAGAATATACCACGTTTATTAACTCATCATGGAGTATCTCTGGGGGAAAGAGGAAGGAACTCAATTTTTCAAACATGTGCCACATTTTTGTCATTCCACGCGGTCTTCGGGGACATTCTCTCTTAAGTGTTCAGTATTGCGGTCAGGTGTTTGCGGTAATAGATTACAGTTAGTATCACCAACAATCATACTCTCCTTATCTTCTTTATCAAGTTTTAGCAGGTAGGATTCGAATTTTTCAAAGATTTCAACCTTCGAGTCTGGAGGTCTATACCAAGTTGTCAGCAGGAATGGCCTGGACTTGGGCTTTTTAATTTCAACCGTCAAAATTTCTAAATCTTCGTGAGAGGAGAGGTCTTGTCTGTTTACGTAATTCAAGGATTGTCTAATGTACAAAGCTACACCACCACCATTTCTATTCCTATCGCGGTGGAGTATATCGTATCCCTCAATGTCTACCTGGCTATCGGGAATTGTTTTATCCAATTTCGTTTCGTTCAATCCAAGTATGTCAATTGCTTTATCTTCCATGAAGACACACAATTCGTCATGATGGCAAGTTAGGCTACAGATATTAAGAGATGCAATTTTAAATCCCCTCATTTTTGGTAAAGTAGGGAAGTTAGGGCTTAAGTTACATGAATGTAAGATGCTATCCCTTACACAATTCATACTAAGATCATCCTCCTGATTTAATGACTTGTCATTCTTCTTACTTGGTTCAAGTTATTGTTCCACAGTTGTTCTTGTTCTGTTCCGTCGTTTCATTGTGTTTCATTGGCCCTGAAAAGCCCCTATGGGGAGCGGTCAATTAAGTATGTAATGTATTGTATGGTACAGATTAAAATATGGTAAGTCTCACTCCCAGCTAGTCTCCCTCGCAGCCGTTTTTTGGATGTCACGCAACGTTCCTAACTCCCAGCAGTCAATGGGTTAAACTATGATGTAACTCAAGTAAAACTGCTTTTTACACTGTCAGAAATGTTGCCAACACCCCGAGTCTTTTAATAATAATTATTAAATTAAATTAGAAATTTTCTGATAGATGCTGTCTTGCAACCCCTTGGTCTTAAAATTAGTTTGGACACTGAGGAACCCATGAACCATTCGCAAAGAATCGCAGAGATGCAACTTCGTGTAACGATAGTATTGTTTAATGATGTAATGCACCCAAAGAAGGATTAAGGTAGTTGCATTGCAATAGAAAAAGGACAACTGAAAATCAAACTTCAGAGTTCATTTTTCAAATTATGACTTACACGTACAAGTAACAATCGGTCAAATTTAATGTCACAGGTAGGGAAGGGCACTCTCAAGGAGCGTGCTCTTTTGTGTGACACTGGCACCTCATGTGAGATGGAACTCATCAAAGCTAATCTAAACCAAGCTGTAACTCTTCCCTACCTGAGAGTAAGACTTGTAAATTTTACCCTGGCTAACACCAGACGATTTTACTCTCCAATTGGGTGTGCTTTAGGCGTGAATGGATAAATTCAAGACTTTTTGGTGTAAAGAAATGTTCACAATGACAAAAAAAAACATTTTTTTTTTGTTTTTGTGTTGAATTGAAACTTTGTTTAGTGTAATTTGAATCGTCATAGATCTAGTAAAGTTAATGATTGTTTATATTCAATTGTCAATTGGGAGCTTAACCACGCGATGTTTTGACTAATCGTCTCTAATTGTGAAAAGATACGTAGCAGTGTGAATGTAGTAGTGCCAAGACAAGTTAAAAAGGAAAGCAGCTAACATCCAGTTGCCGTCTGTGACTCTGCAATGTCATTGTGTGCTTACATGTAAGCTCCGTAATATGACTGACAGTCAGTCAAGAAGAATGACAGGAACTTGAGTCAAACCTAAAATTCAATTTATTAACTGGGATTTTACAGTATGATTTTTTATGAAGACAAACTTTTGTTTTTGTTAGATCTGAATGCCAGCAGAAGTCAGATTTTCTCCATCACTTAATGTTTTCTCAATGTATTTATCTACAAAAGGTTAATTAAGCATCATCTCTGCTGCATTATTGCACTAGTATTGCTTCTTTGTGACTGTTGTGGGTGTAATAATTATTGTTTGGGATGCTTGAAATTTCCTGTTGCGCAGCCTCAGACGAAAGAATGAAATTTAAAGAATTTCAAACACTTGCTCTTAACTTTAAGAGCCTGCAGAAGTGGCTGTTTGACAAAAATAGATCTGAGACATCATTTCTTTGCTGTTGAAGGAAATCGCAAGGCATCTGCAAGAAAAGGAATCGTTAAAATTGGAGCGTGCAAGGCAACGTCGTATAGAACGACAACAAAAAGGAAGAAGCAGAGGGCAAAATGCTGAGTGAAGCTCTTTCAAAGCTAAAAGAAAATGGAAAAAATCGTGTGAATCATTTTGAAGTGGCTGAAATTCAGACAGGTTAGTCAAACTCTTCTAATCAAGAATCAACCCAAACAACCTTCTAATAATACTTCCAAATGTTGTTATCTGGGTAATAAACAGGGTTCGTACGCGTCTTGAAAACCCTTGAAAACCCTTGAATTTTGAGAGTACATTTTCAAGGCCTTGAAAGTCCTTGAAAATCTCTGCTCTTCATTCCTGGTCCTTGAAAGTCCTTGATTTTTTTCTGACCCGCATAACTTCAGTAAAAATAATCAGCCACTCAAGTCAGCATGTCATAAAAATGCGACGAGCTGCGGGGTTGAGAATGGTTACCAGTGCATTTGCATTATTTTCACGCATCTACGATACGGAAAATGAGCAAGAATTGTACTGTCAGTGTATTTCCAAAGTGTAAATTCTTCGACGTAAAAAAAAAAGAGGTCCTTGAAATTTCAAAATTTGGCCCTTGAAAGTCCTTGAAAAGTCCTTGAATTTTTGGTCTGAAAAAGTGTACGAACCCTGAATAAAAAATTGTACTTAGTTATAGGTGTTTGCTGGTGTCATTGTTACCCTGTCTAGTTTATGAAATGATGTCATTCTGAGCAGGAACAAAATAATTCCCGATCAATGTCTACCGTGAAATTACAGTACTGTGCAACCTCTTTCGAGTCTCGAGTCTCGCGGGGATCGAGGAACGGCAGTCGAGAATCAAGCAGTTCCTGTTGTGATTTAATCGAGGAGTAATGCTTTCGCGAAAGCTGAATTGATTATGAATAACTGACAAGGTTTCCCGTCCGTGATTTTGTGAGAATCAAGTGTCGAGGATCTAGTTTGATTTCGAGTGAATCAAGTCTCGATTCTCGAATTGATTTTTGATCCTCAATTCTCGTGATGATCGAGTCGAGACTGTCAACTTACTTTTGCATGGTTCTGTACTGTAAATTCGAACTGGGATACAGGAGAGAGTCTCTGCGGTAGGGGCAAGACATTGGCAAGACATTGGCAAGACATTGGCAAGGCATTGGCACAGCGAGGCTCAGAGTACAGTAGTTTCCATGGTGGCCTTCCCCCCCTACACC
>NC_090877.1:290000-295000 GCF_036669935.1 Montipora foliosa
AGACAAAGAAAACAGAACCGAGCCGTGAAATTTGACCATAAGGCTTAATATTGATATATTGAACTCGGCCTATTCGCTGCTTCTTCACTCGACTCTGAAAGGATTTGCTCCCGGTATTTCCGTGGTATAATAACGTTTGATTTACAGTTTCCACAAAGTATTAGAACTCGGCCATATAAACTTGACAGACTTAACTATTAGAGGGTAATGTGAAGTGCTTGTTTTCCACCCATATAGACCATGTGAGCATTAGCCCTACTAATGGAATTGGGTCCACACAATGACAGAGAACAACTCTGATCAGGATCGGGAATTGAACTTACGACTTTCGGGTTAGATCACCGCTGCTCTACCGACTGAGCTACAAGGTCAGACGGGAGCAGGTCGTGGGAATTAAAGATGCCAATGTTACCCCCGGTCAGAGTCTTTCTCTGTCCTCGTATGGGCCTCAGATGGCTAGTGCGCGGCTTTCGATGACTTCAACGTCTGTTTCTACTTTTCTCTGATCGGTGTAGCTATAGCTTTAAATATCCGTAAAACGGAGCACTGACAGAGGGAGGGGGTAAAAGGCGCACCCTTGGCTTCCATTGATACCAGTTTGAATTCGTAACTGAAGGAACTACTGACTTTTAAATAAAGTGACTTTACCTTTACCTTATATGTAACAGGCCCAATTCCATTAGTAGGGCTAACGCTCACATGGTTTATATGAGTAGAAAACTAGCACTTCACACTACCCTCTAATAGTTGTCTGTTGAAATATAAGTGCTTCACGGCCAACTTTTGCAAAAACGTAACCCTTCATTGTACGTATAAACTTGCGACTCTATTGTTTTGTTATTGTTTTGTCAGAGTAGCCTATGTGCACTTGGGCGATGGTTAACAAACTTTAGCTGGGAGCCTGCCAACTGCGAAGGATAAAACTGAGGCATTCTACAACACTCTGATCAAAGCGATCGATACCCCTATGCCCACTCAGAAGGTCAAAGTTTGCTCCTTAGATAAGCCCTGGGTGTCGAGCAGAATGAAGGCGTTGGTCTACAGGAGACAATGGGCGTTTAAGACTCATGGCAAAGACTCAGCCGTGTTTAAGATGTATCGCAAAAGAAACTTAAGTCACTATCGAACAGTTCCAATCTATATTAAGATTGCAGGATTTTCTCACGTATTCGTATAGCACATGTACAAAGGCGCGTACGAAACCTTGAACACCCTCTTTTTTAAATTAAACACCCGAAAAGTTACATGGTTGAAATGTTGCTTTTGAAGTGAAGCAATTTGACATCATCGCAGGCTTTAAAGTATATTTCACTGAGGAATTTTTTTTTTTGCTCAAAATACATTAATGTTTTAGTTCTCTGAACATTTATAAACAACTTAACGAAAGGGCAATTCTTTTTTTTTTAAAAAAAATAGGCATACCGATGAAAATCAGTAACTTTCGAGCACCTTTTTCAAAAGTCGAGCATTATTTAAGCACTTCTTTGCCATTTTTGAAGCACCATTTTCCAGTTTGCCAGCCCAATCGGGATAGACCTATCATCAAATCATTTTTGGGCAAACTTCACAAGGCCAAAAAACTAGGAAACACAAGTCACCTTATAGCCTTAATTTTAATGATGGAAAGCTTAACTATCATAGATTTGTGCTATAAAAAAAACACTTTAAATAAGACCTATTAGAAGAGAAATAACGATTTTTCCAAAAGTGTTGAAAATCGCGATTTTTGGCCAAATGGCAAAAAAAACAAACAATGAAATGTGATGTACCACAGGGTAGTTCCCTTGGTCCTCTTTTATTCTTACTTGATATAAACAACATTTCTACTGCTCTGATAAACTGAACTTCAGGATTTTTGCTGATGACACTAATGTCTTTGTTTCATCACCTATTCGAGATCTTGAAAAACTAAATAACAGAGAGCTGGCTAAAATTAAAGAATGGTGCGATCTAAACAAGCTCTCTATAAATATTAAGAAAACTAATTACATGATTGTTAAATCCCCTAAAAAGAAATCAGGAAACATAAATGTTAAATTACCAAATAAAGATGAAAACAGTGAAATACGGACATGTATAAACTAGCGATAAAAAGCTAGACTTCCGATGTTTCGGCGACCTCATGACGCCATTATCAAGGAGTTGGAAATGAACATGCGAGTTCATAACGGCCAACACTACTTTCCATCCCTAAAACTGACATTGGACATTTCGAAACAATTACACGACACATTATGCTATGTTAATATTGACAAGCTTACCGCTCTAAAAACAATGAAAACAAGCAGAATGACAGCTTTAGTTCAACAAGAAATAGCGTTTCTAAGCTATGCCGCACTAATCTACAGTATTTAGGTCTAAAAACCACGTTGAAGAAGGTTAACTTTCAATTGTTTTGCTAGGTACTATTATGTCAATACTCTAAAAATTTCGACTTTCCGAGAGCTTGTCTCATTGGTCTAGAGGATATCGGAAACTGCAAGGTGAAGCCATCGATCCGGGTTCAACTCTTTGCCTCGCCTATTTTGAATCTTCTCAGCTTGTTTAAAATCTTTGTTTCGTTGAAGTAAATTTGAAGTCTAAAGTACACTGTACGTCGTATAAGTTGAATAAAAAGGGAAATGTCAGTTTGAGGGATGGAAAGAAGTGATGACCGTTCATAGCAGGTACAAAATACTCCAAATTTGCATAAGTGGAGGAGAGCTAGACAAAGACTTTAGCTCGGATTAAATCTGTTTGCACGTTCAGCCGTGGTCTACGTGACTTTGGTAGTGGTGAAGTAGACCTTAGACCTTACTCTCGATTTGGGGTGCACAGTTTAGGAGGTGGGTGCCCATCCTGCCCTCAGTTTTAACATGGAGAAAGGATGGAATGCTTCCCTTTTAATACCTTTGACAACACAAGAGTTACTGACCAACGTTTGCAATGGTGCGAAGTGGTATGAAATGACGTGACTCGCGTAGTCATACCATTTTTAAAATTCAAAAAATTTCCACAAGCATATGCATGGGCAAAGTCCCACCTTCCCAGGAGTTTAAAATGCACACAATTAATTAAGAGATCAGGCAACTTTTACCCCACACACCCTTTTACCTTCTAGAAGTTTTAAGAAATCGCCCATTTCTTTGAATTATTTTGCATCGGTCCAGTCCCTCTGTGACAAAATATCACAAAATCAACATATACAACTTTAAAGTAAAGAACTTTCCATTTGTTTGGTTCCAGGCCCTAGCAAAAGTCCATCACCTAAGAGTTAGATTTACCCATATTGTACTAGTCCTCATCAACGTCAGAAAAGTGTCTGTTTTTGAACCACGTTTTGTGGGAAAATAAACAATAAACAAATTGGCTAACTCAATGTGGTGCCCGATTCAAACCCTTTAGTGAAGAAAAGTTGGGCCGTAGGAATCCCCACGTTGCTAAAGTCGCCCCATTAATCTGCTGCGTTGCCAGCGTGGTGGCCTTGATGGTGTAGTGGCTTAGCATGCCCGACTAGTAAACAGGGAGACGTGGGTTCGAGTCCCGCTCAGGGCAAAAACCAATTTTTCGGATGGGTGTGACGAAAGGTAAAATGCACGATATGTGTTAGTCTCTGTAACGTACTCATATAATCGAAAAAAGGAAAATAACATATCGACGTATCACAGTCCAAGTAAGTTTTTCACGTCTTGGACATCGTTTCTGAAAAAGAAAAACAAGGAAGAAAGAAACAAGTATTGGATTAAATGCAAATAACGAATTTCGTTCTGATTGACAAGTAAATAATGTAACAATTATCTTAATTCATTCATTTAACTGTTTGTGCTAGAGTTAATAGCAACAATTCCTATTCACAGTTACTTCACTTGACATAAGCAATTGACAATCACCGATCAGTTTCACGGTCACTCCATCATAACACGGGCTCAAACAGCTAGCTATCTGCAGGAAGCTGAAGTAGCTGACTCAGTGAATGCAGACAATATTTAATTTAGGTATTAGCCAAAGCAGTTCCAGTAAAAATATCCACTCTTGCAACCGATTTTAAAGCCATTTCTTTATGAAGAACGTACCTGCTCCTTTCGACAACTTCCTGGTTAAAAACATGTACAAAGTACAGCGATTCAGTCATTAAAGTTATATTTAAATAGCACTTACCATTCTTTTCGTGTTCGAGCTGCCCAAACTCAAAGGTGACATCATCGCCGATTAGCACAAATGGCGCCCAGTATTTTATGGCCGAATAATTCTTTGTCTCCTGAAGAGATTTCATAGCATGGTGAAGAGCTGTACTTGCACTTTTTCTATCCGCCAAGTGTTGGTAAAAACTCTTCATGAACAAGAAGGTCGCCTCGTCGTCGATTGCCCAGAGTGACACCAGTACAGACCGGGCACCAGCACATAGGAAAGCCCTGGCTATTCCCACAATACCCTCAGATTTTACCTCTCCCTGGCCACTATGACAGCAACTAAGCACAACCAGTCTTGCCTGAAGGTGAACTGCTTGAACATCGCTCAAGGATAACATGTAATCTTCCTCTTCGGGGATCTTGGATGTGCGTTCGGGATTTGGGGCCAAAGCAATTTCTCCAGATCCGTCATCCCCATGTGCAGCAATGTGGATTAAGGTAACTGACTTCATTCTTCTCAGCACCTCAGCTTTGGTTGCATTTTTTCCTGTAAGAGGCACGGTCTGCAGAAGTTCTCCAATTATATCCACCTCTTTTTTCGCACACGGCAGCTGCCCATACATGGGTTCACCAGTGCCGTAAGTGACTTCGCTCAAGCACGGATCGCCTACAAGCAGCGCTTCATTCTTACTTTGGAAGTTATCAGGTGCCATAGTGATCAATTTTAAAGCAGTCAGCGAGGGAATTACACGGATCCTGACAGAGTCACTCATTGCAGAAAAAGGAGCCAGGCAAAAGTGTCCATCAGGAACAAACACTAAGTCATCGCCCTGGATCAAGTCCGCTATAGGACTGATTAAGACATCATACAAGGGCTGCAAAGAGTGCACA